>NC_057715.1:25802211-25863602 GCF_004010195.1 Chiloscyllium plagiosum
TGATTGGAGGTAGATGTTCGCAGGTAAAGGGATGGCTGGAAAATGGGAAGCCTTCAGAAATGAGATAGCAAGAATCCAGAGAAAGTATATTCCTGTCAGGGTGAAAGGGAAGGCTGGTAGGTATAGGGAATGCTGGATGACTAAAGAAATTGAGGGTTTGGTTAAGAAAAAGAAGGAAGCATATGTCAGGTATAGACAGGATAGATAGAGTGAATCCTTAGAAGAGTATAAAGAAAGTAGGAGTATACTTAAGAAAGAAATCAGGCAGGCAAAACGGGGACATGAGATAGCTTTGGCAAATAGAGTTAAGGAGAATCCAAAGTGTTTTTACAAATATATTAAGGACAAAAGGGGAACTAGGGAGAGAATAGGGCCCCTCAAAGATCAGCAAGGCAGCCTTTGTGTGGAGCCACAGAAAATGGGGGAGATATTAAATGGATATTTTGCATCAGTATTTACTGTGGAAAAGGATATGGAAGATATAGACTTTAGGGAAATAGTGGTGACATCTTGCAAAATGTCCAGATTACAGAAGAGGAAGTGCTGGATGTCTTGAAACAGTTAAACGAGGACAAATCCCCAGGACCTGATAAGGTGTACCCGAGAACTCTGTGGGAAGCTGGAGAAGTGATTGCTGGGCCTCTTGCTGAGATATTTGTATCATCGATAGTCACAGGTGAGGTGCCAGAAGACTGGAGGTTGGCAAATGTGGTGCCACTATTTAAGAAGGGCGGTAAAGAAGCCAGGGAACTATAGACCGTTGGCCCTGACCTCAGTGGTGGGCAAGTTGTTGGAGGGAATCCTGAGGGACAGGATGTACATGTATTTGGAAAGGCAAGGACTGATTAGGGATAGTCAACATGACTTTGTGCATGGGAAATGATGTCTCACAAACTTGATTGAGTTTTTTGAAGAAGTAACAAAGAAGATTGATGAGGGCAGAGCAGTCGATGTGATCTATATGGACTTCAGTAAGGCATTCGACAAGGTTCCCCATGTTAGACTGATTAGCAAGGTTAGATTTCATGGAATACAGAGAGAACTAGCTATTTGGATACAGAACTGGCTCAAAGTTAGAAGATAGAGGATGGTGGTGGAGGGTTGTTTTTCAGACTGGAGGCCTGTGACCAGTGGAGTGCCACAAAGATTGGTGCTGGGTTCTCTACTTTTTGTCATTTATATAAATGATTCGGATGCGAGCATAAGAGGTACAGTTAGTAACACAAATGATTTGGATGCGAGCATAAGAGGTACAGTTAGTAAGTTTTCAGATGACACCAAAATTGGAGGTGTAGTGGACAGCAAAGAGGGTTATCTCAAATTACAACAGGATCTGGACCAGATGGGCTAATGGGCTGAGAAGTGGCATATGGAGTTTAATTCAGATAAATACGAGGTGCTGCATTTGGAAAAGCAAATCTTAGCAGGACTTGTACATTGAATGGTAAGGTCCTTGGGTGTGTTGCTGAGCAAAGTCACTTTGGAGTGCAGGTTTATAGCTCCTTGAAAGTGGAGTCGCAGGTCGATAGGATAGTGAAGAAGGCATTTGGTATGCTTTCCTTTATTGGTCAGAGTATTGAGTACAGGAGTTGGAAGGTCATGTTGCGGCTGTACAGGACATTGGTTAGGCCACTGTTTGAATTTTGCGTGCAATTCTGGTCTCCTTCCCATTTGAAAGTGTTCAGAAAAAATTTACGAGGATGTTGCCAGGGTTGGAGGATTTGAGCTACAGGGAGAGGGCTGAACAGGCTGGGGCTGTTTTCCCTGGAGCGTGGGAGGGTGAGGGGTGACTTTATAGAGGTTTACAAAATTATGAGGGGCATGGATAGGATAATTAGACAAAATCTTCCCTGGGGTCGGGGAGTCCAGAACTGGAGGGCATAGGTTTAGGGTGAGAGGGGAAAGATACAAAAGAGACCTAAGGGGCAGCTTTTTGACACAAGAGGGTGGTACATGTATGGAATGAGCTGCCAGAGGATGTGGTGTAGGCTGGTACAATTACAACATTTAAGAAGCATTTGGTTGGGTATATGAATAGGAAGGGTTTGGAGGGATATTGGCGGGGGTGCTGGCAGGTGGGACTAGATTGGGTTGGGACATCTGGTCGGCATGGACGGGTTGGACCGAAGGGTCTGTTTCCATGCTGTACATCCGTATGACTCTATGACCTGTGGAGATTTGAAACACAGGCAATTTGCGATACAAATGAAATATGTTGTTCGCTTTGTTCTTTTGAAGAATATGAACTAGGAGTATCTGAAGGTGTAGAGAGATGGTGATTATGTTATATAGAACTTTTAAAAACTTATGTCCTATTGACCCACCATTCAGGGTGTTTAGCCTAGTTTGGTTTGCAAATCTGTGTTTCTAAACATTTTGAGCAAAGTGTTTCATTGGTGTTGCTACCTTCCTCAAGAAAGGTTGAGAGAGCAGAGACTGATTTCTTGAGCAGCATGCAAAATAATGTTGGGTTTGGGACAGGGCATTTTTGGTGACTAGTAGTTCAAATACTTTTCCTTTGGTTTCAAGAAGCAACTGTATTTTGAAAGTGAATCATTTAGGGCTAACATTTGTAAAAATCTAAAACTCAAAAAGTATAACTTATGCAAATCAACCTCCAGGGTAAGTATGATGATTTCAAAGTCCCTTTAATATGGTAACACTTATTTTTGAATTCGCAACTCTTATAATTTTGCCAAATGTCATGGCTCTTACCAGTACTGTCTTTTTAATTCTTATAATTTCCAATAGAAGCTTACAAACGTGAGAAAGCCAGTCAACCCCTCTGGCCTATTATTTCAGGGTGCTTTTTACTCTCCTGCTACTGATCTGCTTTTGTCATTCCTTGAAATCCTATATAAGAAAAATTTGTTGATCTTGCTCTTGAAATTTTTGATTTATTCAGCATCTCCAAACTATGGGATGCAAACATTATTATCCTTCGTGTGAAAAAATGCTCCCTTATTTCATCCTTGAATGGTTTGGCTGTACTTGTAAGTTGAGGCTAAACCTTATTGTTGCAAATATCTTGCTCATTCAAGTTCATATTTTAGAAGTAATTTTTAGTTCTGAGAAATATGAAACTCTAAAGGTAAAGGAATTAAAATTAAACTTTGATTGTGAGCACATCTAAAGAAAGCGCAGTTCAAAAGGTGACTCATGTTTGTTTGTAACTGTATGTTGAATGCTTCGATTTTGAGCTGCATGTGGGAGAAGGTATCTCAGATTTTATGTATGAAGGTTCATACTTCTGTGTACAAATATGTAACTTACTCATTAGTTTTGATACAGGTGCCTATTCCAGCTTTTAAAAATTGCTTTGCAGCAAATATTTGGAATGATACTTTACACATATTGCTTTCATGAGCATGATTAGATTAGATTACATACAGTGTGGATACAGGCCCTTCGGCCCAACAAATCCACACCGATCCTCCGAAGAGCAACCCTCGGAAGAGCAACCCACCCAGAATCATTCCGCTACATTTACTCCTTCACCTAACACTACGGGCAATTTAGCATGGCCAATTCACCTAACCTGGCAAGTTCACCTAACCTGCACATTTTTGGACTGTCGGAGGAAACCAGAGCATCCGGAGGAAACCCACGCAGACACGGGGAGGATGTGCAGACTCCACACAGACAGTTGCCTGAGGCGGGAATTGAACCCAGGTCTCTTGCGCGGTGAGGCAGCAGTGCTAACCACTGTGCCACCGTGCTGCCCACTATGAGATCATAAAGGAACAATTAATTTTTACGTTCGGTATATTCTACAACCCCACTCAATATTGCCAACCATATTTTTATAATCCTGATCAGTAGATGATCTGTATTGTTGTGTGTACAGATCCTTGCCCTCCGTCTCTGTTCTAGCCTTCCATTAACTTCAAGATTTTACCCTCATTTCAGTCTCTTGTGTTTATCCTCCATCTGCGCCTCACCATTACAGGAATAACGTTATTACCTTAACTTGGATCTCTGAAATTACCTCCCTAAATAATTCTGCTTCTGTTTGTATATATGTACCCATAAAGATGTTCTGAAACTGCGGTTTTAGTCATCTCCTAATATGTCTGCCATCAGTTAGCAACTCCTTTGTTTCTTACAATGCTCTTGAGACATTTTATATGATGGGGTTGCATAATAATTTGTTAAAGTGATTAAATGTTATTTGTTCTTCTTTGAACCTTTGGTCTAATTTTTGTTGTTTTGGAAAAATGGACCTTTCATTTTTATTTTTGTTGCCATTTCAAAGACATGGAAGGGATGTTCCTTCACCCAATTAAAAGCAGGTTTTCTCTAAGTTTTACACATGTTTCAGTACTATGTTGTTATCAGAGCATGAAGGTGGTGCTAACTGGTGGATTCTGGATCCTGAATCAATGATCCCTCTATTAAAATCATTCCATGACACATACAGACATTCATGCCCATCAACAACAGATGCTCTTAGAGTATTTTCAATCTGGTATTTGGAAGACATTCAAGCTGGTATTTCCTTAACCTCTGCTGTAGATAAATTTGTACTGCAAAGCAATACAAGAATTTTTAAGAATGCGTGGTGAAATATTTATCATTATAGGTAATCCAAGACTGAAATGTATATGGACTTTTCTGCTGCCGTCAGTCAACTTGACTATCTCAAGTGTAAAAATGATATTTCTCTAGTTCAGTCTTGCAAATTTTACCAAAACATAACCAGAGAAGACAATTATACGAATAGACCCTTATAAAAAACAAACTGAGTATTTTATGAGTACAACTTATTATTTAACAATTCTGAATCAAATTTTTCAGGATGTAGTTGAGCCCTCTCAGAATTACTGTTGTCTCTACATTAGGAAGAATATTGCTATTGAAATCTAGTGATCATTCTCCCTCTAATTTTCCCTCTCTAAGTGGAAACTATCTGATTTCCAACTGGCATTCTTAACTGTTTACAATTAGTGTTGTATTTACAGTTTACGTTCCCATGGAAATATCTACTGCTCATTCAACATGTTTTGTTACTGCCTCTATTTTTATGACTTGCAGTCTATTGTATAAAATAAAGTTTGCTTGTTGGTTGACTGTTCAAGTATAATTTGGCACAGAGCCTACACCATTGGAGATAGAGTTTTATTTGATATAGTAACATTATCAACAACTGCTCTGTTTTTGTAGAAAAGGTTCACTGAATTTCAAGAATAGTTTTCAAAGTGCAAACAGTTCCAGTGAGAGATTTTCCAGCCTGTCCACAAAACACTCCAGTGATAGATAAAAGAATTTAACTTCAAGATTAAGCACATGTACATAGGGATCCACCCTGAATTGATTTTGGCAAATTTTAGAAGTTGGTCTTCTGCAAAAGCAAATCATTGATAAATTTAAATTTAAAGTTTGTTTGCTCATCCCATTCTCAATAATCAAAAGTATGTGATAAAAACTTTTTTTTTGTTCATAAATGTTTTTACCCACAGAAGTTTGAGAGTTGTGAGTGGACCATTTTTGTCATTGCATCCAGGAAAATGATATAAAATTTCTCCCTGATGGATAATCACTTTGAAAATCACCTTATCAAGGGCAACATGGGATGGGCAATAAATGCTGGCCCAGCCAGTGACACCCATATTCCATGAATGAAGGGAAAAAAAAGAAAAAGGGAATAAATTTTTGACTTTTTAAAATTTAGAACATAGATCTATTTCAAGTCTTAGACTCCAAGCATCTTACAACATTACATAATGATAACCTTGATAAGGTAATGTTGATTTGATGCAGACAACAAAATATATGTGAGAACTGAACACCTGGACTAAGGCTCAAGAGAGAGACAGACATGCAATATCCAATATTTATGTTAGTAGATATATTTGATTCGTGCACATAAAGTCAAAAGGAAATTAGAAAGATAATGCTTTTAAAAGAAAGGGGAAACAAATGGACAATATTTCAAAAAAAAACTTCAGGAGCTGTCCCAATAACCATTAACCATCAACTGATCCAGCATTTATTTTAAATCCATCAGAGGCTACAACACAGCTGGTACAACTGAAATATCGTATCTCCAGAATATCCAAAAATATGTAGACCCAAGAAAATCAGACTAACACCTCTTGACAATAGTATCCCTTTCTTTCTAATTGTATTTTGAAATCTTGGGTTGGAAAATATGTCACTAATACTAAAGTATATGATCTTTCAATACAAATATGGTGGATGTGATGCAGTAGAAACATGCAGTGGGACATTATGTCAGCAAACTTGGAATCACCTCTCAGGGGAATGGATGTGTTGTACCAGGACAGTTAGTGTTGTTTATATCAAAGGAAATAATGGGATACCACAAATGTTGTACAAAGGTAGTGGAGGCTTAAACCTGTGACACCTTTAATTACATAGATTAAAAGATTAAATTTGGTGTAGAAAATGAGCACTTATGATGATTCCCTTTAGAGTTAAATATAACATTTTTTCAGCAACAATTGCTTCACATGTATAAATAAACCAGACTGAGGATCTGCTGAATACCTTTAGATTCATCGATTTTTTTAATGACTTGGAGGTATCCCTCATGTTTGTCTACTGACTATTATACACTTGCTACACGTTGTTGGCAATGCATCACTTTCTCACTGCATGGCTGCTAATTCAGACCAATCTTATCATTTTGATGTAAGAGCAAATCCATTAAAATTATTTATTGGATTCCTGAAAGAAAATTAACTTTACAAGATGCAACTTGTAGGCATAATGTTTTGACTATGGTTTTCACATAAATAAGAAGGCGTAGCGATGTCAATAACACACCCTTTATGTTTCAAAGATTACTTAAGCAGTAATGAGTAACTTGATTTTTCCAGTGTGTTTGTGATGTTTACATTTCCTGCTTCTTGTTCTATGTGACCTTTTTCAGGAAAAAACAAGTTGACCTTGATTAAGTAGTTTGTTGTGATAGTTGGATTGTGAACTGAGTGATCTGGTCACATTGGGCAGCTACTGATCAGGTCTTTTTTGGCAAGAGAGCCAGTGTCAGTTGTTATTATGAAGCAGTTCCTGGTTGCTGGCATCTTTAGCAGATTTTTGTTTAGGTTTAGGTACTCCACAATCAGTCCCTGTATTGATTTAGAGAGTTAAAATCTTGGTTTTATGATTCAACATTGAACAGACTTGGGTTTAATGTTGCATAAATCTTCAAAAAGAGGAACTTTAAGAGATGCATTAGTCATATCTAGCAAAACACCAAAACAATGTCATAAAGTTTTTGTTATGTGCTTTAAAACTAAATATTTTCAAATTTAAACTAAATCACTTCGACATGTATTGCTGAATAAGGTCACAACAAAGGCCACATGCATATACATCAGATAGACCATTGTAATTGAGCAAGAAGAATGGCTGATGGATATCTTTTAAGTTCCACACTGGTGAAATGGTGGGGAAGAAACATAGAAATTTGGAGATGAGCAGATGATTGGTTATGTATTTCATATTTTCTTGGAGTATTTAGCAGACAGTTGCATAGAGACAGGTTCATTCCTCAAGCTTAAGGATTAACAGGTACAAAATAAAGTAATAAAATGCAGAGATAATAACTCTGACAACATTCACTTTTCTACTAGCATCACACTTGTTTAATTTATCTCTTTTCTGTTAGTGTAATTGTTCTGTGCACAAAGTGATATTTGGCCCATATTACAGTCATTGTTACACCTCAGACCAAAATGTTATTTGTAAAAATAAACTGGGATATTTCTAAGAGATGCATTAGCAATTCTAATAAAAGCCATTTTAGTTATGTTGAACATAGCAATTTTTCAGAATCCATGTGTATGAACTGTTCACACAAAGAAATTGAGTTGCTTCAGTCTATGTAATTCATATTTGCAAAGCTGTGCAATAATTTTATGCATGTTGAAAAATTGTCCTCCAGCAAAATGATTTTAATCAAACAATTTGATTTTTTTCATAACTATTTACAAAGGAATGCTTTCACTCTGCAAAATTGTTTTGACTCAGCGAATAAATGAATTCAGTAAGAGCTCTGGATGTAACTGTTCCCATACTTGTGGTAGTTTAGATGGTATTATTGTGGTTTGAAGATTTATCTTGCCATTTTATAAGGATTGTTTTAAATATCAGACTGTCTTAGCTATTTTCACGGTGATGAAAAACAAACATATTTTTAAAAATCTCTATAGAACTCTTTTGTGCTACTGAACAGTTTAATATGGTTTAATCTTCTGTATGTATCAGTGGATTTGCCATTGCTTACTGTCAATATTTTGGAGGAATATGCACAAGAGCACACACAATAGGAGCAGAAGTTAATCTTGTGGTCTGTTATGCCTACTCCACCATTTGCTATGACCATGGCTGAACTTAGGCTTCAGTTTCACATTCCCACCCACTTCCCATATCTTAATTCCCAGAGAGACCAAATTGTGTTGATGATGTGTCAAAAATCTGCCTTAAATGTAATCAACGATGGAGTACTCACAATCCTCTCAGGTAAAGAGTTTCAAAGCTTCATAGCCCTTTGTGTGAAGTAGGTTCTCATTCCAGTCTGAAATAATCAGCCCTTTAACCTCTGATTGTGTCCCCGTATTTTAGATTCCCAGTCCCAACGGAAACAATCTCTCAGCATCTATCCTAAGCACTTCTTATTCTTCTACATCTCGGAATACACAAACAATTATTTGCTGTACTATCTCTAATGTAGAAATACCTTTTTTTTCTCACACAGAGACTGAAATTGGACATAATGCTTTAAATGTGGTCTCACCAAAACCCTGTACAATTGTGGCAAGCCTTCTTTATTCTTGTACCCCCTTGCATTATAAACCAACATGTTGTTTGCCTCCAAATTGCTTGTTGTGCCTTCATTTGTTGTTCGCACACACCCAAACCTTTTTGAATATCAACATGTGCAAGTTTCACACACCTTTTTAAAATATTCTGCTTTTTATTCTTATTACCAGTTGAATAACTTGTCACTTTCCAACATTTTGTCCCATTTTGTCCACACTGTCACTTAATTGGTGTATACTCCTTTGTGGCCTCTCCATGTCCTCTCCAGTATGTAAAAAGTTTTATAAGCAAGCAGTGCGACAAATAACACTGCTCATAGTAAGTCAAATGATGTAATATTCTGAAACAATGGACAAATATGGACCATCCTATATTTTACAGCCATCTAAGCGAGGAGGAGGAATAGGCTATTTGGTATCTCAAGCCTGCTCGGTCTTTTAGTAACACCATGACTGATCTGAATTGTAACCTCAAATCCTTCAGAAAAATATAAGTCTGAGCTCATTATTATAATCTTGTACCTTCTCAAATATTTATATAATTTTCCCCTGAAAGATGTGACAGTGACCCTGAAAGATGTGACTGTGGCAGACTGTTATGTGTATCAGCAACTCTATATGAAATGAAAATCTTCTAACATCTTTCCTTACTTTTCTAGTGACTGTAGCACTGATTCTTCAAGCACAGAAAATAGGCTTCTCTGTTTACTCCATGAAAATTCTTCATAACTTTATAAGTATTTCTTGTGTTGTTGTGGTTCTGTTCGCCGAGCTGGGAATTTGTGTTGCAGACGTTTCGTCCCCTGTCTAGGTGACATCCTCAGTGCTTGGGAGCCTCCTGTGAAGCGCTTCTGTGATGTTTCCTCCGGCATTTATAGTGGTTTGAATCTGCCGCTTCCGGTTGTCAGTTCCAGCTGTCCAGGCTCCCAACCACTGAGGATCTCACCTAGACAGGGGACGAAACGTCTGCAACACAAATTCCCAGCTCGGCGAACAGAACCACAACAAGGAGCACCCGAGCTACAAATCTTCTCATAAACTTTAAATTTTTTGTGTTTCCTCTTGGGCCCAGGATTATTAGTGCAAACCCTCCTTTCCCACCCCAACTATATAATGTTCTCTTCAACTTCTTATCTTGCTATGAAAGTTATGTTGCTTCCTGTGAATAAAGCTGTATAATTTATATGAATTCAGCATTTGTCAAAGAACAATTAACTGCAAGTGGTATTAATGGAAAGACGTTTATATTGTTGAGTTTATGTCATGTAGGGTAAACTGTGAAGCCACTTACCTTTGTTTTAGTTCTGAACAATCTAGGATTAAGTAATTATTTTAATTCAATTTAGAAGACACCAGTGTTGTGTTTAGAAGCGAGATTCGTTTTTCTGTTAGAAATAGATCAAGGCAGTTCCAGAAACAAGTCACCTGAATAGAAGGGTTCAAGGTTCCAAGCCAAAAGAGTTTAGTTAAAAATCTGAGAAAGTTTAAACATTCAGATTTCTGCAAAGCTCATGTTGGCAGACTTGGAAAGGACGCATTAAATTGTCATCTCAGTCTATGACAAAGAAACTGTAAGTTGTCAATTAATTAGAACAGCAAAAGAGTTGGAATGGGGTGTAATTTTTCTGGACTTGAAGCTCTGTGCAGGATTGTGTTGGGGAAAATAGGTTTTCTGTGTTGGATCTTGTAATTTATCTTCTATACTTCAATATCTTAGAGTTATAGAGTTTTAAAGTATGGAATCAAACCCTTCAGTCCAACTCGTCCATGCTGACCAGTCCCATTTACCAGCATTTGGCCCATACTACTCTAAACCCTTCCTATTCATATACACATCCAGATGTCTTTTAAATGTTGTAATTGTACCAGCCTCCACCACTTCCTCTGGCAGCTCATTCCATACAACCAGTACCCGCTGCATGAAAAAGTTAACCCTCAGGTCCCTCTTAACTCCTTCCCCTCCCGCCCCAAACCCATACCCTCCAGTTCTTAACTTTTTTTTGTTGTTTTTTTAGATTAGATTAGATTACTTACAGTGTGGAAACAGGCCCTTCGGCCCAACAAGTCCACACCGACCCGCCGAAGCGTAACCCACCCAGACCCATTCTCCTACATTTACCCCTTCACCTAACACTACGGGCAATTTAGCATGGCCAATTCACCTAACCCCTGCACATTTTTGGATTGTGGGAGGAAACCGGAGCACCCGGAGGAAACCCACGCAGACACGGGGAGAATGTGCAAACTCCACACAGAGAGTCGCCTGAGGCGGGAATTGAACCCGGTTCTCTGGCGCTGTGAAGCAGCAGTGCTAACCACTGTGCTACCGTGCCGCCCAGGTTGTCTTTGTGTAATAACATTTTGCTTCTGTTAAAAAAAAACCTATATTCATGTATGTATGTTTTTGAGACTAGCCACAATGTAACAACCCTCAGGTCCCTCTTAACTCCTTCCCCTCCCGCCCCAAACCCATACCCTCCAGTTCTTAACTTTTTTTTGTTGTCTTTGTGTAATAACATTTTGCTTCTGTTAAAAAAAACCTATATTCATGTATGTATGTTTTTGAGACTAGCCACAATGTAACTAGCTAAACAAAAGAAAAAATATGATCTATCAAGCCAAATTTCATTCTGAGATCATCATCAACTGAGATCATAACAATTGGGCTATCTTGACTGGAATCAAAGTTCATTGAATTGAAGGAAAAACTGAACCTTTTCTAACAAAATGGGCAGGTGGAGGTTGTGGATGCAAAGAGAAGTGTTCAGTTTATTGCTTGGAATGAATGATCAGAATGGCTTTGACTGATACTAAGAGTTTTCTGAGAGTACAAGTCATAACAGTCGATTATTTGAAATCTTTGACTAAAGGTAAACTGAGACAGTTGGCAGATAGTTCAAGCGTGGAAATAAAATCAGGTTTTTGTAGGCTGAGATACTTAAAGTGAATACCCGCATTTACTTTGTAGCATTAGAAGGAGGGAAACCTGAAATTGAAATGTCACAGAATTAGCTAAGATTCAGTTGGGATTTTAAAAAAAACTTGAGGTAGAGGAAAGCCAGAAAGAAAAACAAAGAATTGATTTATGAAAAGATTTGAATTAGAAGAAAAAGAATTGGAAGAAAAGGAAAGGAGAATTGGAAATAAGATTTGAATTGGAAAGGTAGCAAAAAGAGAAACAAAATATTGACAAGGAAGTTGAAATCAAAGCTTCATCTCCATGGAGGTAGGGAGATTGGACAACATGCCTTGTCCAAAAAAAAGAGTAAAGAAAGAATATAGAGGTCGTTATTTGGAGGATGATTCAAATCCAAAGAGAGATTGAATTAACTACAAATTGACACTTAGTGTTTAAATTTACAGAGAATGGAGTCAAAAGATATTTCATCTTAATTGAAAAGGCCTTTGAAACTGAAAGTCATAGAGTGTCAGATCAATCTGCTGAGTATGAAATGGCTTGAAAAAAATTTAAAGCATACACGATTGAATATTAACTTCATAAATTAAAGAAACCTAAGCAGACGCTTAGAGAATTTGCAGGCGAAAATAATTGCTATGGGAGCAGTTGTTCTAATCAGTGAAGTTAGACAGTGATTTTGAGGACAGAAGAGAAGTCACTATATGGGAGCAGTCAGAAACAGCATTCCAGTAAATCTTAAAAGTTCGGCGATCATGAACTATCAAAGATCGGAGAAACAGCAGTTTTGGCAAATGCCTGTGATATCATACACAGGCAGCTACAGGTATGGAAATCCTCAGAAAGGAATCCACAAGAAAGGGGGAGGAAGAGAAAACCTTCAAATGAAAGAGGTTTTTGGGAACAGACAGAAGGCCACAAAAGTAATACAGGAGAATAGCAAGAACCAACAGTGATCTAAAGAAAATGACATACTTCCATTTTAATAAGACTGGACAAGCAAAAGCTAATTACTGAAGGTTAAATGGGCAACCAATTGCAGCAGTAAGAACATTTAAGGAACCCTCAGGAAAAAGGGTATCCAGAATGTAAATGGGAATTAAAACTGTAGCTATTTTAGTGTCACCAGCAAACTTACTAATCATGCCTTGTACATTCTCATCCAAATCATTGATATACATAACAAACAGTAAGAGGCCCAGAACTGACCCCTGAGGCACTCCACTAGTCACAGACCTGTAGGTGACATGCTGAAGGCATTTTAACATATAGTCCTCAGGGGAACAGTCTCTGGGAAATGGGTAGTCGCATCCATGATGACATGGTTATATTGGTAACCCCCATTGCTTTATAGAGGCCTCATACAGTCCTTTAGATTTGATTTAAAAGTTTGAGGTGATTCACTTTGGAAAGATTAACACGAATACAGAGTACTGGGCTATTAGTAAGATTCTTGGTAGTGTAGGTGAGCAGAGAGATCTGATTGTCCAGGTGCATAGATCCCTGAAAGTTGCCACCCAGGTTGATAAGGTTATTAAGAAGGCAGATGGTGTGTTAGCTTTTATTAGTAGAGGGATTGAGTTTCATAGCCACGAGGTCATGTTGTAGCTGTACAAAACTCTGGTGCAGCTGCACTTAGAATATTGTGTACAGTTCTGGTCGTTGCATTATAGGAAGGATGTGGAAGCATTGGAAAGAGTGCAGTGGAGATTTACCAGAAATTTGCCTTGTATGGTTGGAAGGCCTTATGAGGAAAGGCTGAGGGATTTGAGACTGTTTTTGTTCGAGAGAAGAAGGTTGAGAGGTAACTTAATAGAGACATACAAGATGATCAGAGGAATTAGATAGGGTGGAGAGTGAGAACCGTTTCCTTTGGACGATGATAGCGAGCACGTGGGGAATAGCTTTTTAAATTGAGGGGTAATAGATATAGGACAAATGTCAGAGGTAGGTTCTTTACTCGGAGAGTAATATGGGCGTGGAATGCCCTGCCCGCAACAGTAGTAGACTCGCCAACTTTAAGGGCATTTAAATGGTTATTGGATAAAAATATGGATGATAATGGAATAGAGTCTGTTAGATGGGCTTCAGATTGGTTCCACAGATCTGTGCAACATCAAGAGCCGAAGGGCCTGTACTGCGCTGTAATGTTCTATAATACAAAAAAAACGTTTTGGAATCTCTAAAAAGGGAGAGATGACTCTGGAGGATCAAGAAAACATTTGCTAGTTATTTAGATGTTCTGAATTTTTTCAAAAGGTGATGGGTTTCCTTCCATCTGAAATCATGGAGGTAAACCAGTAAAGATACTGACAGCCAATGGAGCAAGTTAGTCATTGTTGCTGGGCAAAATTGCAAATTGTCTTGCAGAGGGTTTGGTGAAGGAGAAAATGCTAATTGAAGGTATTTGTGGAAATTATAAACCAGTCCCATTAAATAGAATTAGATTAATGATCAACTGAGTGAAGAATTTTGAGTAGTGAAACAACTGCCAATGGAAGAAATTGACTTTATTTAGGGAAAATGCCCTGGGTGGTTCTACAACTAGTGGTAGAAGTGGTAGAACAACCAGTTGAGATAAAAGAAACAGATGTCCTGGGAGGAACACCCTGGATTGTCTCAGATCTTGGACTCAGAGAAATAGGAAAATGGAAAGTCTCTGAAAATAAATGTGACTTGGAAATACAGTATTGGAGATAACTTTTGAGAATTTAACTAAAATGAAGTCAGAGAATGAGACTGACCTGTTTAGTCCAACTACTAATACAAGTGCAAGAGGTGGATCCTCAATTGAGAATTATATCAAACCGCCAACTAGTGAATGAAATCAATGCCAATACAATATCTGAATGTTATTATTTGAAAGACAAAGTACAAATGAGAAAATGGAGACCACCTCAAATACTAACCGACCAGCAATAGCAGTAGCCAATCATGTGCCAGTCCTAGGTGTATATAATAACAAAATTGAATGTCCCCAAAATTCCACTGGTAGGTCAGATAGGCATTATGTAAATATAGGCTAAAATGTTAAAACATTTTTATTGGTCAGGATCACCTAAAGATATCAAAATTTGCCAGATATGCCGTACATGTCAAGTAGTGGAGAACCCCAACCAAATTAAACCTGTACCTTTAGTTCAGATACCAGCTTTGAAAACCATTTCCCTACTTGAACCAGGAATGGGAATCTATCTTTTAGCAATTATGGATGATACAAAATTTCCTGAACTTGAAAAAAAAATCTGATTGTATTTAATTTCATTAAGAAAAATTAAGGCAAAATGTCAGTGAAAATATCGATATGCAAAAACATGCAATCACATCAGTATTCAAATTTTATATTACAAATATTCAAAGAAATAATTAAGAGTCTGGAAGTAAAACAATTTAAATTTTTGCCATATAGAGTCATAGAGATGTGCAGCTCTGAAACAGACCCCTCAGTCCAACTTGTCCATGCGAACTAGATATCCTAAATTAATCTAGTTTGCCAGCATGTCGACGAACAGAACCACAACATTTGGCCCATATCCCTCTAAACCCCTCCTATTCATATACTCATCCAGATTCCTTTTAAATGTTGCAATTGTACCAGCCTCCACCATTTCCTATGGCAGTTCTGTGTGGAAAAAATGCCCCTTCGTTCTCTTTTATACCTTTCCGCCCTCACTTTAAACCTATGCCCTCTCGTTTTGGACACCCCTACCCTGGGGAAAAGGCCTTGACTACTCACCCGATCCACGCCCCTCATGATTTTATAAATTTCTTTAAGGTCACCCCCTCAGCCTTCCAACACTCCAAGGAAAGAATCTCCAGCCTATTCAGCCTCTCCCTACAGCTCAAACCCTCCAACCCTGGCAACATCCTTGTAAATCTTTTCTGAGTCCTTTCAGACTTATTAACATCTTTCCTATAGCAGGGACACGAGAATTGAAGGCAGTATTTCAAAAGTCGTCTAACCAATGTTCTGTACAGCTGCAATATATCTTCCCAACTCTGACACTAAATGCACTGACCAAATGCTGCCTTCACTATCCTGTTTACTTTTGACTCCACTTTCAAGGAACTATGAACCTGCACTCCAAGGTCTCTTTGTTCCCAGGACCTGAGCATTAAACATGTAGGACCTGCCCTGATTTGCCTTACCATAATGTAGCCACTCTCACTTATTTAGATTAAACTCCATCTGCCACTCCTCAGTTCACCTGAACAAGATCCTGTTATACTCTGAGGCAACCTTTTTCACAATCCACTACACCACTAATTTTGGTGTCACCTGCAAACTTGATAACCATACCTCATATATTCATATCCAAATGACAAAAAGCAGTGGATTCAACACCACTATTTGCTACTGGTCACAGGCCTCAGTTTGAAGAGCAGCCCACCACCAGCACTTTCTGTCTCCTACCTTCCCACAGTCTCAAGGAATTTTGGAAAGATGCTATCAACTTTAAAGGTTTTGATTAGAACATGTGGTCAGGAATGTCCACATGATTGAGACAAAGGAATTAGGAATCCTCCTAATCAGTTTGCCGGATTCAATTTTTAAATCCGATATATGGACATGAAGTGTGAGAACAGCTTAAATTGATTAAAAAAGTAATGTTTAAATCAAGGCTCAGAGACTACACTTCCAACCTATGTTTCAAGTTTCAAAAAGAAAGTAATCAAAGGTGAGAGTTGGCCAAGAAACATTTACAAAGAGCCCAACAAGCATTGAAAGATTGAAATTTTGTTGCTGGAGACAAGGTGTCAGTATTATTACCTGTCCCTGAGGAACTAATTAAAGCAAGTTTCACTGGAACTTAATGAATGAGAATGAAACTCAATGATGCGAATTCTGTAGTGAATACTCCAGACAGAAGGAAACGTGTGTCAACTTGATATGCAACAGAGATACTTTGGGCAGAGGGGATAATCAGGAGAAAAGTATCTTTGCAGTAATGAAAGAAATAGGGAGTGAACTAAAAGTATTGAAAGAATTGGCAAATGAATCAGACATTGAAAATTCAAACATTGATCCTCCCGTAATAAGATTACGAAATGAGAAGGTGCTGGAATGATTTTAAATAGTATGCTGTGGTGGTTTTGAAAAGTTGTTGCAGGCACACATCCTTTTACACGAATAAACTAGGGAAAACATCTTTATGGGTACATAATGTTGATGTACGAGCTGCATTGTTTATAAAACAACATGCTAATATATATTTTCAATTGACCTTTTTGGATATGGTATAACACACCTCCACAGCAGGTGGGACTTGAGCCTGGGCCTCCTTGAATGGATGCTTCCTCTTGTAAGGCAATCTAGAATAAGAGGTCATAATTTTACATTGAGGGATGAGATGAGAAGGAATTACTTCTCTCAAAATTGATTTACTAAAAGTATAAGGAGTTGAAAACTGGAGTGTAATTTTTCTGGACTTGAGTCTCAGCAATGAGTAGTGTTGGAGGAAAAGGTTGAACCCTGTTCTGTGTTTATAGATCTTGCTCTCTCTGTCACCAAATTTGGCTTTATTTTTTCTAATTCATCCTATGTGTAATAAATGCATTTTCTACTTTAAAAGAAAATTGCAGCCTTATGTGAATATGTTTCAATGACTAATCATCACATTAATAAACTTATTGAAGAATAATGATCTATCATGCAGGTTACTTGTGCGATCTGACTTGTTCAGTAGTACCATCAACTAGAGTCGCAGTGTTGTCAGATTTGAGGATTGCACTCAACCAAAACCGCCATGCCACCCAAAATCTCTGGAAGCCTTCCACAACCCCAGGATCACCTTCCATTAATATCAAAGATGAGAAGTTCACTTTCTCAACAAGCCAAATCCTACCAACTAACCCTTTTCTCATCAGTGCTGGTTTGCCATTTTCCTCCACATTGTTAGTAATCAACAACAAAGAAATTGCAGTTGCAGAGTCAAATAAAAATTAACATGCCATTTTAGGGATTATAATTGTAGATGTGAATAGATGCTGGGGTGGGTGAACAAATACAGGTAGTGAGCAGGGACATGGTAAAGGATAGGATGCAAGTACAATCAAGGAGGTTCTGATGAAGAGTCATTTCTGCTTTCTCCCGACAGATGATGCCAGATCTGTTGAGTTTTTCTCACAATTTCTGTTGTTGTTTCAGATCTACAGTTGTTTGTTTTATACTACTGACAAGGAGGTGATGGGTGCATAATGCTGCAAAGGCCTTTGGACAAGAATATCATGCAAGTTAAGATTAATGAGGAGAAGAAGAAAGGAATCAGTCCAATACTGGAGACTTTGATTAATGAGATACAGTGAAGGAGAAAGGAGTCAGTCCAATACTGGAGACTTTGAATGCATATGTAAAGGTAGAGGATTCACCAAGTGCTGTGGTAAAATGAGAAATAGTGGAAAGGATAGTTTGCCACTTTCAGGTGGACAGGATATTGAGATAGTATCTACCTATTCCCCCTTCTGGAGGCAGAATGGGCAAGTGGAAGAAGGTTGAAGTTGAAATGGTTGAATGATTGTTTCACAGGATAGAGGAAACCGTGGATGGGAGCAGCTGGGAGGACGATTTTGAGTAGGGAGCAAGTGGTATGGAAGGGAGGCATTGGAAGTGAACCACTAAGGGTTTAGGACAAACAGTGGAAAATGGGGCCCTAAATCTCTTTTTTTTAATAAAACTCAACAGTAACCCATATACCTTATCCCTCTTTGCCTTCTTTCTTATCCTCTCCCATTTCTTTTCTTCCATTATCCATCCCCCAATGCTTACTTCCCTCTTACCCCCTCCCCTCCAGCTTGTGAGGCTCACTCCATATGTGCAAGATTTAATAATCCTGTCATCAAAGCAATCATAAATTAAGGAGGGTGGGTTTCAAATATCTTTCCAAACTAAATTGTAATTTTGAGTTTTCCTATTTTTATCAATTGCAGCTGAAATTTGAAATGAGTATTTGATATCTCATCACGAAGAAAATGGAACCATAACTGTGTATAATCTATAAGTTCAGAAATAAAAATAATAAGAGTTTAAAACAGATCAGTTTGATATATGTTACAAAGGCGAATCAGTTTCTGAATAAGACAAAAATGAGAATATTTTTCCTTTGGGGGTCATTTGTTAATAGAAATTTCTTCCTAAGAATGCAGTGGAAGTAGGGTCACTGAATTAGTGCAAGGCTAAGTTTGGTAGAATGAATCAGAGTGGTAGCAGGCAAGCAGAACACTGAAATTGAAACCACAATCACATCAGCCAGGATCTGACTGAATGGTGGAGCAGGCTCAATGGGCTGAATGGTCTATTCATCCTCTCAAGTCCTATGTTACAACGTGATCGATCATGTGTTGTCTGATGTAGCAATGCTTTGCTTGAAGTGATTCAACAGATACATATATAACCTGTGAAAATGCCAACAATTTAATACTAAATGATTAGCATGAAGAATGTTTACGACAGAATTTTTGTAAATCAGATCTTAATTCGTTGCTTGGAGTTCTAATTTTCATTATTTGAAATAGGTTGCTCTGGGTCCCTTGTGGCGTGTGAGAGGAGTTGCCAAAAGAGTTTGGTTTTATAATGGCTATAGTAGGTCATTATTTTATGATATTTTACCAAGCTGCTTGCTGTCGAATTGCTTTAATAAAAGAAGCTGATGTATGTTAGCAATTTTAATAATGAGAGGTATTTGCCACGCCATACTTCGGCACAGAAGGCAGTTTATGCAATCAACAGTTAACAAATGTAAAATACATTTGCATTCATACATTTGCGTTGCATTTATTTTACACCTTTTCACAATATTTTTTGAACTGACATGCATTTATGTATAACTGCTTGAAGTGTTTTGCATGAATTTTACCAATGAAACACTACATGTCCCCTTTGCTCCTGGTGTTAGATGTGCTGCAATGCAGTAAATACATGCTTTGAATGCCTGAAAATCCTTGGTACAGTTGTTGAGCATACCCAGAGTTTTTAAGCAAGCAAAAAAAGATTGCTCACATTCGTACAATTCAAAGTTTCTGTGCCAACAATGACAGATGCTGTGATACAGCTGAGATGTAAAATGATTTAAGAAATTATTCAAACTGCATTTTGTTCAGGTCAAGATGATAAAAGGAGCAGCGTTTTTGGGATTCCTTTACTATGTCTAGAGATGAGGACTCAGCAGTAACTTGCCATTGGTGTTAGCTGCCATGAAATCCTTTCAGTGCAGATCCATAATCAGAAATCATGGCTCTTCATACGTATTACATTAGAAATGTGGGATGAATAGCATTATTGCAAAATAACAAGGATTATTTTTGTAACCAAACTTAATACAGTAAAATAAAAGATATCCTTTCAAGTAGTATGTTTCCCACTCTACAACACAGTTAAAAGTCACCTTGATAGCATGCGAAAAATAATATAAAATTGATTTTGTAAATGTTTCCAATTGCTAAAGTAGCAAATATCATTCTACAATAGTTGAAAATAAAATATTACTGGGATTGCTGTTGAATAGTGATTGGAAAGTGAATTTATGTGTTTAGTATATAAAATATTATTTGAGTGTAAGTATGTTTACATTCAAATCGTGTGAATTGTTCTGTGTCTTTGTGGAAATTGTGTTGCTGCATGTACTCTTGACCTTTTCAAAACTCAGGACAAACATGGTAATTAGTAAGAAAGTTTCTACAACTCCAAATTGTTGATAGGCATATGGAGCATGTGGTAAAGTCATTAGTTTGACTAAAATGATCACCAGGGGAAAGTGAGCACTGCAGATGCTGGAGATCAGAGCTGAAAATGTGTTGCTGGAAAAGCGCAGCAGCATCCAAGGAATATGAGAATCGACGTTTCGGGCATAAGCCCTTCTTCAGGAATCTGAAGAAGGGCTTATGCCCGAAACGTCGATTCTCCTGTTCCTTGGATGCTGCCTGACCTGCTGCACTTTTCCAGCAACACATTTTCAGCTAAAATGATCACCATTCAGGTACTGATTAATGCCTACAGTTTATACAATAGAACTTTCTGTGAAGTTCCTCACTTAAAATGGGGTTGTGTTCCTGAAAATTGTGACTTTATGTGAAGCATTAATTCCTTTAAGCTGTGTAGGATATACGATGGGGGTCCTTCCCTCACTGATATGCTGGTGCCTTTGCATGTTCCAGGCTGCATTATGACTGCTGCCAGGTGGCATCATTTTGGGGTCCATAATTTCTTTATAAATTGTTGTTGCCTCCACCTGCAGGTTCCACTTGGGCCACTGCCCGAGGGACCTGGCTTCTTGGCTGGCTATGCAGCCTTGACCTTCGTCCTCCTCCTCCTAATTCACATTTTTGGTTGTGTTTGGGCTTTGAGGCATTTTCTTTCCCCCTCTTGATGATGGTCAGGACCCACTGAGGGCAAATCATGACTTATAGCTGGTGGGGTAGTGCAGGGAACATCTGAGTTCTGTCCAGCGGGCAGGGGTGTGACTTGATGGCAGGGGTGCACGTAAGTGGGGAGGGTAATGGCTGCTCTAATTTGGATAGCATTCAGCATCTCTCCTGCGTTATTTTGTGAAATGTGGGCCACAGTCTACTGCAGGGCCCTGGCAAGTTCTTTTTTCCTTCACACATATAGGAAGATACTGTGTATCAAACCTTAGACCAGCGCACTTAAGGGAAAGAAAAACTGAATTGATCCTGGATACTGTCAGTGCAAATCCTATTTACTTCCGTAGCATATGCATTTTGACCATTGGCCCCATTTGGGAGAAACCACAATATCCAATTTGAAAGGAAGGAGATTGGGTCTAAGACTAAATTTTAAAACTAAATAGGGGCAATTATATAGGTGCAAAATCTGAGTTAGCTGAACTGAACTGCCATACTAGGCTAGGGAATTAATTAATAGACATTCAGTGGCAGACATTTAAGGACTATTTCAGAATACTCAGATGTATGTTCTGTTCCGTTTTGCACGTTCATAAGCCTACTTGAATGGTATGTTCATTAGAAATTTTGGAAAGAGTGCAGAAAAGATTTATAAGGATTTTACCAGGACTAGAGAGTTTGAGTTATAAGGAGAAGCTGGATAGGCAGGGACTTTTTTTCCCTGAAGCATAGGTGTTTGAGGTGTGACCTTACAAAGGTTTTTAAAATCATAAAGGGCATGGATAAGGTAAATCACAAAGATGCCTTCCCTGTGGTAGGTGAGTTAGAAACTAGAGGGCATCATTTTAAGGTGAGAGGGGTAAGATTTAAAAGGAACACGAGGGGCAACTTTTTCACACACAGGATGGTGCGCATATGAATGAACTGCCAGAGGAAGTGGTAGATGCAGGACAGTTACAATATTTAAAAGATTTGGACAGGTACATGAATAGGAAAGGTTTAGAGGGATATGTGCCAAATGCAGGTAAATGGGACTAGTTTAATATGGGAAATTTGGTTGGCATGGATGAATTGGACCGAAGGGTCTGTTTATGAAGTATGACTTTATGGGCATTATTATTATAACTTAACGTAAATAAAATTTATGCAAATCAATTAAAGGAAACACTAAATATATTTTCCTACCTCGTTGTTTCTTTTTAGGTTTAGGCAGATACAAGTCACCACAGATAGCCGCATATCTGAACTCATGAATCAGACAAAGCTAAAAACGTTTGAGGCGGAGCGTGCTCAGTTGGTGCAAGAGGAAACTGCCAAGAATCTCAAACAGTGCCAGGTGGAATGTGATAAGTACCAAAAGAAACTTGAGGTAAAATATTTTATTTGCATTTTAGGGCAACCAAATAGTATGCACATAACAGTTTAAAAAAAAAAAAATCCATGTCCACAAATCATGATAATTTGATCCATATTTTGCATTGTCCATTTTACTTTTTTACTATACTCATTACACTCGGTGACACTGTGATCCTAAAATTTGTTTGTTAAGATGGTGAACAAGGCTACAAGTCAAGCAGAGTTTGTCAGACCAGAATCAATTTTGGCTCCCATTTCTGGGTCTCTACCTCTACTGTTTAAATCTGAAAATTTCAGAGCAAGTGGACATTCCTTGCACATATCGTTCCTCTGTTCTGAAGTTGTAGTAAGTGGTGGAACTGCCTCCCCCTGCCAGTTCAACTGTTACTGTTGATTTCCTGAGGCACCATGGCTGTAGAGCATGCTACTCTTTTCCCATGGAAATATTGCTGCTGCAAAAGAAGTGAGGACAAATTGTCAACTTGAACTTTTGAAAAAATGTAACTCCCTGCCAAAAACTCCCTGCTCCCCATTATGGAGCAGTTGGGTATCCCAATGGCTTTTCTGTCCTCTTACAGGACAGAAGCCCAAGGATTGTCCTGAATTTGCAAGTGTCAGTGTCCTTTCTAATTGCTTTCACAATTTAGGATGGATGCAGTGTCCAGCTAGATTGGTAATAAGTTCCATCCACACTTGTGGAGGTGAGAAATTTTAAATGTGAAAATATCACTGGATCCACTAGTCTTCATATAATTTTGTTATTTATTTTGTATTCAAACTCTATGCACACCTAACTATTTATTTGATGTAATGGAATTTGACCCACAACCAGTGAGGTCAAATTCCATTGAACCAAAAGTAAATTTAGCAACGCAACAAGGGACAGTACACGCTAAGTTACAATAGAGCACCGGAATACATCTTGTTTCACTGTCTTCTAGGGGAGGGAGGGAGGAAAGGAAAATCAGGAAAAGCGGTATGGCTTCTTTCCTGAACATCCTTGCACAATGCATTCTGAAACATTTCTGAGCTTAAATCAGGGACTGGTTGTCCCTTTTTGGAAAATACCTTTTTCTATTGCTGATAATGCAGCCCATTAACTGTTCACAGTAATGATTGGAGGTGAGGATGGAGGGAACTGGGGTTTAAGGAGATAGTTAGGAGTGGAGATCATCTGCACGTAGATTGCAGTGCTATGAGGAGATCTTGGCAGAGAAAGTTGAGATCTGATAACAATTTGTGTTCTGACCAAATCTGATGGAGGATTAAACTAGGTGTGCTTAAATTTCTTGGAGTTGTGGGTACAACGCAGGATGTAATAATTGATGAATAAATCTGATTCGGTGAAATGAAAACTTAACTGGGAAGGATGACAAAGTGGGGATGAGGATGTTATTGACCAGATCAAGTATTTTATAAATATTATGGTAAATGACAGGCTAAAGAATAGGCAGCTGAAGGTTGCAGTTAAAAGCAAGTTTGCGAGAGTTTTCTTTCAGAGAGAATGTGGGATTGACTTGCCTTTGTGGGATAAAATAACCCTTGAAAACAGCCAATTAAATATGGTGCACTTGAATATTTATAAAGCATTACAATCAGGTTGAATAAGTCTGAGAGTTCTTAAAGAAAAATTGTTTCAGCTCATTAAGTAACACTGGCACCAGAAGTCTGAGAAATAACTAACATTATTCCAATCTTGAAAAGATCAGAAGTATGTTCTTGGGAATTATAGACTGTTACCTTGACTACTCAATGAAAAAAATTATTAGAATGTACTATTGATGAAGCTTTTGAGATGCATCTAATGAGCACAAGTGCTTTCCGGAAATAATTGGAATGTCTGCTCTTCAAAAGCTGCTTTATTTCTAAAATTAAATTGTACTTAAAATACAAAAAGAACTATTTACATGGCACTGTAATAGTTTTTCAAAAATATTTGTCCTAATAATAAAGGCAAAGAGGATAATTGAAAACCATGTTGTACAAGTTTAGAATCCATTGATGATGAGTAATCATCTTACAGTGAATGTTGGATGCCACGTATGTTTTTAAAGTATTTGTTAAGATGTTCCACACTTATGAATTCCATCATCACATTTAATCAATGTACATGGGTTGAACTAGATTAATCATTAAAAGTATTCTTAATTCTACATTACAACAATGATGACTCAACAAGTAGTTCACTAGCTGAAAAAGAGCTTTGAGACATCTGGTGGCCATGGGAAATACTATATACATGCAAGTCTTTCTTCTTCAACTCAATCAAAAGACTGTCCAAATCTATATCTTCTATAGGACATGGGTCCCAATGTAATATCTCCATTTCAACACCTTATCCAACATTTCTGACCTCTATTAAAGTGACTTTAATTCTTGATACAGATTAGACCAAGGTAGTATAACTTAAAATATTCTTAATTTAATCACACAACACCAGGTTATAGTTCAACAGGTTTAATTGGAAGCACACTAGTTTTCAGAGCGCCGCTCCTTCATCAGGAGCTCCACTCCAAAAGCTAGTGTGCTTCCAATTAAACCTGTTGGACTATAACCTGGTGTTGTGTGATTTTTAACTTTGTACACCCCAGTCCAACACCAGCATCTCCAAATCTTAATTTAATCTGTCTAGATCTTTGTGAATAGTTTATATTTCAATGGGAGAATGCTGCTGGATAGATTACTCTTAAAGCTGTCTTGCATCACTAACTTAACATCGCATCCTTTAAGGCTATCTGTTCAGTCTCATCTCATTTTGATTTTAGTAGGTAACATGATTCTTAGATTCATGGAAAAAGTATGATCATGTTTTAAGCACTGTGTTTTATGCAATTAGTATAATCCTGGCATTTGAACACAGAAAGCTGTAATTGAGTTGTTTTGAAAAGAAGAATATTTGCAGACTGCAGCATCATACTGCAGGGATTTATGCAAGGGAAAAATGCAAGTACAGGCTTGATGGAAAAGGAGCCTCTTTCTGTTCTGTGATTTTCTTTTAAGTTTTATTTTATTGATGGGATTCAAGTTATCCAAACAGTCACATTTTAAAATGGGCAATTGCTTTCAAAGAAAAACGCTTGAGTGGCTTCACCTGATAAAATGTCAAGGCATATACTCCCTGAGCATATTAAATTGTACAGTAAAGATTGTTTGAAAAGTTGTAAATTCATTGTGAAGATGTAAAATTCAGTCCAAACTGCAATCTAACTCTAATCTCCTCAGTAAGTGCTATATTACATGGTGTAATAATTTTGAAAGGTTCAGTCTTTTTTATTGCAAGTTTGGCTAACCATATCCTTGGGTGTTCATTTTTGTGTTCTGAATGTGGAGTTGCATAACAATGAGTTCAACATGCTGAAAATTTTTTTAAAAATTGGATAAATTTTATATATTTATAAATATATAAATTAGCTGCAGAATTTCTGACATTATTAAAACTGGATTCTACATGTTAAAGTAGTTACATTAGTTACACGATCACCTGATGAAGGAGCGTCGCTCCGAAAGCTAGTGTGCTTCCAATTAAACCTGTTGGATTATAACCTGGTGTTGTGTGATTTTTAACTTTGTACACCCCAGTCCAACACTGGCATCTCCAAATCATAGTTACGTTAAGGAAGCTCAGCTCAAACAAGTTATCTTCCTGTTACATCATTAAGCTTCAAGTGCTTACCCTTCTATAAATGAAAGTAAATTTGGTACAGACAGGTAATCACTCCCTATATTAATATGAGTTTTCATCTTCATTATACAATTATAAAGGGTTCACACTTATTGTGTGAACATCTTCCAAAAAAAAGGAATTTTGAATCAGTTAATTCAAAGATTGCAGTGGAAAGATTGAGTAATCCCTGGCTAGTTCTAATTGCAGTAGTTGCCTTATTCTTATCTCCGCTCTTTCTTACCATCTTCTCCTACCTTTATAGAATTATTCCCTTGCCTTCTTTACCTGACTACAATATGATATCGCTTACATACACAGACAGAAGAACTTCATTAGTTCATGTTAAATTCCTTGGTGTGTCACATAATTGAGTAATGAGCTTTCTATGCTAAATCATATGAGGCTATGCGAAATAGCATATGGAGGACTTTAATGTGACTGTATTAACTATCAAATTGACAAAGTTGAGTTTTGCATATAATTTACCTTTACAAGTCAGTAAGTAAAAACAGGTTTGTAATTAATTGTAATTTGTTACATTATTCTGTCAACAGGTTTTAACAAAAGAATTTTACAAACTGCAGTCATCAGCAGAGAAACATACTACGGAACTTCAGGCACAAAACGCTGAGCTTCAAGCACGATTAGTGACCTATGAGAAACTAGAACAAGAGCTGGATGATGTTATAATGCAATCAGCAGAAAGTAGGTGTTTTTACGTTTTACTGAGATCTATCTGTTGATTGAATTTTAATATAAAAGGTAAGTATAAGTACTCCCAGAGCAGTGTTTTGAGCAGTTACACTATTCCAGCACTGGGTTTCTGAGCAACATGTGTTGTGTTTGTTTTTGAATATTTTCTGTGTCTCTAAATTGTTCAAGGGGTAGAGGTGATTTTTAGTAGATGTGCTCTTCCTGACAGATGTGGGAGATCAGGAAGCATTTCAGTATTCCTGGAGACGATGTCTACAGGAAGAGTATTTAGATGTAAATCTTGTCAGATCACATGGATTTATTGAAGTTAAGTGGCAGTTAAGAGGCAATGAGGAATTTACAAAAGCCAGAGTGTGTGATGGATAGTAGTTTCAGAAAGGTAGAAAAGTCACATATACATTCAGGTAAGTGGGTTACCGTGAGGAAAGGTAGGCAGGTCATGCAGGAGTCTACCGTGGCTATCCCAATCTCAAATAGATATGCTGTTTTGGAAAATGAAAAGGGTGACAGACTTTCGGGAATATTGCACTGACAGCCGTGTTTCTGGTACCCTAACTGGCTCCACTGTAAACAGACATCCATTAGTTTCCAAGTGATTGATTGAGATTGGGGACTTCCTAGTCAGAGGCACAGACAGATGTTTCTGTGGCCGTCACCAAGCCATCAGAATGCTATGTTTCTCCCTGGTGCAAGGGTCAGAGATATATCGGTGCAGGTGCAGAATATCCTGAAAATGGAGAGTGACCCGCAGAAGGTCTTAGTACAGGATGATAGCAATGGCAAAGTGACAGTGAGAAAAGAGATGTCTAAGACTGGTACTGTAGATAAAGGGAGCAAATTAAATAGTCAACGCAGGCAAGAGCACGGCAGCAAGCAAGATAAGATTGATAAATTAAACTGCATTTATTTCAATGCAAGAGGCATGACAGATAAGGCAGATGGTTGGAAACATGGGGCTGGGATGTCATAGCTATCACAGAAACATGGCTCAGGGAGGAGCAGCTTAATGTTCTGGGGTGTGGATCCTATACGCAGGCTAAAAAAGTAGGCAAAAGAGGAGGGGGACTGGCATTTCTGGTTAAGGACAATGTTATGGTTGTATTTAGGGAGGATGTACCTGGGAAAATGTCCAGTGAAGTCATATGGATGGAACTGAGAAATAAGAAAGGGATGATCATTTTATTGGGATTGTACTATGGGTCCTCCAATAGCCACTGGGTAATTGAGAAGCAAATATGTAAGGTAACTAAAAAGAATAGTATTGTCGTGGTAGGGGATTTTAACTTTCCAAACATAAACTGGGACTGCTGTAGTGTTAAGGGTTTGGATGGAGAGGAATTTGTCAAGTGTGTTCAAGAAAGTTTTATTATTCAATATGTGAGTGTACCCATTAGAGAAAAGTAAAACCTGACCTCCTCTTGGGAAACAAGGCAGGGCCACTGAGGTGTCAGTGGGGGAGCACTTTGGGGCAAGTGATCATAATTCTGAGTTTTAAAATAGTGATGGAAAGGATAGACCTGATCTAAATGTTAAAGTTCTAAATTGGAGTATGGTCAATTTTGATAGTATTAGGCAGGAATTTTCAAAAGTTGATTGGGGAGGCTGCTCGCTGGTAAAGGGACGGTTGGAAAGTGGGAGGTGTTCAACAATGAGATAACAAAAGTTCAGAGACAGTATGTTCCTGTTAATGTAAAGGACAAGGCCGGTAAGTGTAGGAAATGCTGGATGATTGAAAAATTGAGGCTTTGGTCTAGAAATAGGAGGCATATGTCAGGTATAGATAGCAGGGATCGAGCAAATCCCTAGAGAAGTATAAGGGCAGTAAGAGCATACTTAAGGAAATCAGGAGGGGAAAAAGGGGACATGAGATAGGTTTGGCAAATAGGGTTAAGGAGAATCCAAAGAGATTGTACAAATACATTCAGAGCAAAAGAGTTACTGGAGAGAGAGTAGGACCACTTAAAGATCAACAAGGCCATCTACGTGGAACCACAGGAGATGGTTGAGACAATAAACCAATATTTCACATATCATTTACTGTGGAGAAGGACATGGAAACTTGAAACTTGGGGAAATAGTGATGTTTTAAAAAGTGTTCATATTATAGAAGAGGAGATGGTGGAGGCCTTAAAACACACAATGGTAGATAATCCCTATAAAGGAGATGTATCCCAGGACATTGTGGATGGATACAGAATTAGGAAGGGGTTAGAGGAATATAGGCCAAATTCTGGCAAATGGGACTATGTCAGATTGGGATATCACGTCAGTTTGGATGAGTTGGACTGAAGCGTTTCTGTGCTCTATGACTCTTATGTAATTATTGTTCAGAGATTGTATTGCTATGGGGTGCAGCAAATCTGTGAACATGTTTATAAAGGATATTCTAACAATTTTGCTGCACCGAGTACACAGAGGGCATTTTCCCACATCGCATTTATTATGAGATATTACGGGATACAACCTTAATCTCAGTACGTCCAGTAGAGTTTAGTTTGGAAACCAAAACATAGTTTAGCGTTGTAGGAGTGAACTTGTTGCCTGCTTGTGTTTGGATGCACAAGCCACATTTTGACATTTGAGGTATTGGGCAGACTTCACATAATAAAAGCTTGAAGAATCAGGTCCTTAGAAAGTCCTGCGGATTTTTGTTTATTCATTACCGTGTTATGAACATTGCTAGCAAAGTCAACATTTCATGACCTATCCCATTGAGCTCAAGAAGATAGTAGTGAACCACTTTGAACTACTGCAGTCCATTTGCAGAAGATTACATCCACAGAGTTGTTGGGTTTTGAGTTACAGGATTTTGTCTGAGCAAAAATGAAGGAATGGCAATTATATGTCCAAGGTGGGATGGTACTTGAAGGGCAATTTAATTGTGTTACTTTTCATCTGCTTTCCTTTATTTTCTGGATGGTGGAGGTTGCTGATTAGGATGCTAAAGAAGTTTTCATTACTTGTTGTATGTTTTTAAAAATATTGTACAATGCAGCCATAGTGCACCTTTGTTAGAGGAAAGGAATGTTTGAATTGTTGTTTGAAATGTTGTTGAAGCAGACTGCTTTGTCCTGAATAATGTTGACCTCTTTAGGAGTGAAAGACAGTTAGGTGTTCCAATACACTCCTGAGTTGTACATTACAGGTGGTGGAGAGGCTTTGAGGACTTAGTACCCACAAATACTTGGTTTTAGTTCTGCTGCAGTAGCATGGCATCTACATGTCTCATGCAGTAGAGTTCTGATCTTCCAGGGTGTTGATCTTTGAGAGGGGAGTTTGACAACGTTAATGCAATAAGTAGCTCCCACTGTCCGAAAGTAGAGCGTTCCCAGGAAACCTTCTGTAAGCTGAAAATGGCGAAGTGCACGATTTATATAGGAAAAAGTCTTGCCGTTTTTCGTAAAAGCGAAAATCCTCTTCAGATTTGCAAAAACCACAGTCGAGGAATGTGGTTAAATCTCTAATATTTGATATGATCATTGCTTGGCTCGTGTGAGAGTTGGATGGTATTTGTCAGATGTCAGACAAGTGTTAGTTGTTGCCCACTTTGTAGTGCACGTGGTCATAACCCACTTCATTATTTCAGGGATTGTGATTGGAAAATTGTGCAATCATTACCTAATTGCTCCACTAATGTTGGAAGGAAGGTCATTGAAATTGGGGAGGGAGAAATGGATCCCAGTTCATGGGAGCGCTGACACTTGTAGTGGGCAAATTGGTATATGTACCATTGCAACAGTCTCACCCGAATGTGCTGGGATCACAACTAGGAATAAATAGAGAGGATTTTGATCTAAATAGTGGATTCAAGAGATAAAATCAGGGAAGAAATGTTAATCAAAGAATCAAGACAAGACCAAAGAGAAAGGTATTAATACAAGAATTAATAAACAGTCTGTGATAGGAAGGAATAGCAAGCATAAATTTAAGAGTAAGTCAACAAATCAGACTATAGGATGCAGAAACAAAGAAAGGATAAAAGCCCCTGTATCTGAATGCATGCTACATTCAGAACAAAAAGGTGAACTGAGAGAACAAATAGAAATCACTGAGTACAAGCGAGTAACCATATAGTAACCAGCACATTAGGGAAAGACAGGAAGTTAAGAAATGGTACAGGGGTCGGGGAAAGGTTTGTGGGTAATTTTGGTAATTATGTTAGCTACTAATGGCATTTGTTCAATAGTGAGGGATAACCTGTGTGCAGGAAACCAGAATGTGAAAGTGGTTTTGTTAAAGATAAGCAATAATAAAGATAACAGGTTACTTGTGGGAGTGCTGTACAGTCCTCTAATGGTAACCACACTGAAGGGCGGAAAAGAAAGGAAGAAATAATTGGAGCTTTCCAGAAAGGATCAATGAAAATCATCAGATAATTGAATCTATGTATAAGCTAGAAACGTTAGGTGCACATGATGGCTCAGATTAATTTGTAGCTATATTCTCAAGGTAATGTGTTAAAGCAGCACATTCTTGAGTCTACCTGAGAGCAGGCAATAAAAGACTTAGTATTGTGCAATGAGATAGGCTTAATTAATGGCCTCATAGTGAAGGGGCCCATAGAAAGAAGTAGTGATAATATGATTGAATGGTAAATTTAGTTTCAGGAAGGGAAGGCTTGTTCTGAGAGTTCTTTTTTAAAACTGAACTAAAGGCAGTTGTGTGGGTGTGAATGCAGAGCTTGCTAAAGTGAATATACAAATTAGGTGAAGGAATACATCACAAAAGATACCATGGCAGATGTTTTAGGGATATTTCAGAACATACAAGAGTAAAAAAAAACATTGCTGATGAAGGGCTTTTGCCCGAAACATCAATTTTCCTGCTCCTCGGATGTTGCCTGGCCTGCTGTGCTTTTCCAGCACCACTCTAATCTAAGATACTGAGGGATGAATCCACATCCATGGTTAAGTAATAATGTTAAGTATAGTATGAACCTTAAAGTGCAAATAATTTTGCAGACATATCATCTGATGAGATCAGCAAAGTATAAAAATGCCACAGAATGACTGAAAATTTCTTAAGGAGAGAAATATTACAGTGTAGGAGAAAACTAGTCAGATATACGAAAAGACAATGGGAGTTCCTATAAATATTAAAGGAAAGAGCTAACATAGTGAGCATTAGCCTATAGAAAGTGAGTGTAGAGAATTAATAATGAAAACTGAAGTGTTAACAGATGAATTTTGCATTAGCGTCAACAGATAGGTAAACATAACATTTGAGAAGCAACTATAAATCAGGAAATAGAAGGTAGGGCAGAACTCAGGAAAATCACAATTGCCAGAGATTCAATTGTTGAAACTTTAGGCTGACAGTTACCTGGGTCTGATAGACTTCATACTAGATTCTTAACAGAAATGACTATTGATAATAGTTGATGCATGATTTTAATTTTCCAGGACTCTAGATTCAGGGAAGGTCCCATTAGATTGGAAGATGGAAAATGTAACTCCTATACTCAATAAACAAGAGAAAAGGTGCAGAGAACTCGAGTCCAATTAACTTAACACCAACTACAGGGAAAATGGTAGAAGCTATTGTTGAAGAAGTTATGGCAGGGCAGTTATATCAGTTCAAGGTAATCAAACAGTATGAACCTCATTTTATGAAAACAAAATCATTGTTTAAATAATCTATTGGAGTTCTTTGAGAAAATGGCATGGTGTGAATGAAGGAGAACAAGTACAAGTACTGAAATGAAACAAAGAACTTCAGATGCTTGAGATCTGAAACAAAACAGAAATTGCTGGCAAAACTCAGGTCTGGCACACCTGTGGGAAGAAAGGAGAGTTAACGTTTCAAGTCCAGTGACTCTTCATCACTTCTGGCAAATGGATGAATAAGTAGCTCCCACTGTCCGAAAGTAGAGCGTTCCCAGGAAACCTTCTATAAGCTGAAAATGGCGTAAAGCGAAGTGCACGATTTATATAGGAAAAAGTCTTGCCGTTTTTCGTAAAAGCGAAAATCCTCTTCAGATTTGCAAAAACAGGTACTAACGTAGGTCTTTCATAAAAGCAAAATTGCATAAAGCATACGTTTGAAAAGCGGGATATACCTGCATAATGTGGGAAAATGTGAAATTGTCCAGTTTAACAGGAAGAATAAAAAATAAGCATATCATCTAAATGGTAAAAGATTGCAGACTTCTGCAATGCAGAGGGACCTGGGTGCCTGAATTGCAAAGGGTTAATATGCAGGTACAGCAAGTAATTAGGAAAGCTTGTGGAATATCATGAACTAAAGCAAGGGGAGTTGAATGCACAAGGAAGCACCTTGTGTTTCAATTATGTACATGGCTGGTGAGACCACATCTGGAGTACAGCTTGGTTATTTTATTTAAAGATGAATGTGACTTCATTGGAATCAGGTCAGAAAGGTTTTACTAAACTAATAGCTGGAAGAGGCAAGTTGACTCAGGAGGAAAGGCTATACAGGCTAGGCCTGTGTCTGCTGGTATTTAGAAGAATAAGATGCAAGTTGAATGAAACATAAACAATCCTGAGGTGCCTTGACAGGATATGTGTAAGAGACGATGTTTCCTCTTCAGGTAGTATGTTGAAGTAGGGGTCACTGTTTAAAAATAAGTGTCAACCATTTAGGACAGGGATGAGCAGAATTTTTTTCTTCCGGGGATCATGGATCTAAAGAGCTGTCTTTCTGAAATGGAAGCAAAGTCTTTGAATATTTTTAAGGCAGTGGTAGGTAGATTCTTGATCTGAAAGGGGGTGAAAAATTATCATGGGTAGATGGGAATGTAGATTTTCCATTACAATCAAGTCAGCCATGATCTTACTAGATGGCGAGCTAGCCTCCGGGCCGAAAAGGATTATTCATACCTCTTGTTTGAATTAATGAAATAGATCTTGTGCACCTAGTTCACTAAAGGTGAGAATGATTATCTTAATACATTACTCATAACTGTCTGGTTTATGAATCACTTTCACACAATACTGTGCATTTATACTGTGTACCATTGTATACCTTCAGATTTTAATGCCCACAAATTCTGTTTTTCAAAAATTAATGTAGAAGATCATAAGAGATTTCCAAAACTTAAAACGCCAATTAATAATAAGGGGTATAATACAGTTTTCCGCACGTTAATTCAGAACAGGAATTTAAGAATAGCTAAAAGCATATTGAATGATCCAAAAGGTTATACATTTACATTACTAATTTTTCAAGCTGACCTCTTTAGTCAACTGATTAATCGGGCATATTTTAATTTTTGAAAGTAGGGCAGTTTATATGTAAATTAATTTCATTGCTTTTCCACAGTGGAAAATGAGGATGATGCAGAACGGGTTCTTTTCTCTTATGGCTACGGTGCTAATGTTCCTACAACTGCAAAACGACGCCTTCAGCAGAGGTGAGAAATCAATATGAATCTTCCTTTGTTCGTTTTCCATTTGAACGATAGTATATGAATTAGAAAACATCAGTAGAGTTCGTTTTTTTAGAGATTTTTGAAGCAAATATTGCTCTCTTTTGTCATGTATGCTGAATTTTCCAAGACAATTACTGTTTTAAAATATATCTTTAACCTTAAGACTGAATGCATAAAGTTGCACAATTAGTTACATTTAAATCTTGATAACTGGGTAACAGAGGGATGGTGTACCACAGCATAATCTCACATGTGGCCCATGTTTTCAACACAACTCAGTTTTAATCACCTCTACTGTGATGAACACTTGAGCAGGACATTCTCAGTCAATCCAAACATATTGGACTGTATCTGCTTGCAGTAAACCCGATGGTGTTGTAAAACCCACTTGACTTTTTAAAAATTTATTCATGGAATGTGGGTATAGCTGGCTGCTCTGGCGTTTATTCTTTCCCTAGTTGTCCTTGAGAAGGTAGTGGTGAGCTGCCTTTTTGAACTGCTGCAGTCCATGTGATGTAGGTGCACCCACAATGCCACTGGGGGGAGGAAGTTCAGGATTTTGTAACTGCAAACTGAAAGAATGATGATATATTTCCAAGTTAGGATGGTTGGTGGCTTGGATAGGGACTTGATGGTGTTTTCAGATATTTGCTGCCCATGACCTCCTAGATGGTAGTAGTCATTAAGGTGCTGGCAAAGAAGCCTTGGTGAATTTCTACAGTACATCTTAACAGTTGGTAGACACTGCTCTCCTGAGCATGAGTGATAATAGAAATTGATATTTGAGCATGCAGTGCCAAACAAGCAGGCTGCTTTGTCCTGGGTACTGTCAAGCCTCTTGAGTGTTGTTGGAGTGTTGTTACGCAAGTGAAAAGTATTCCATCACATTCCTGACTTGTGCCTGGCAGATAGTGGGCAAGCTGAGTCGGGAGGTACGTTACTCACTTTAAGATTTCTCGCCTCTGACCTGCTCTTGTCGTCAGAATATCTATATGGCTAGTCCAGTCCAGGATCTTGTCACTGATAACCCAGGATGTTGGTTATGCCATTGAATGTCAACACTCAATAGTTAGATTCTATCTTATTGGAGGTGGTTATTGCTTAGCACATGTGTGGCATGAATGTTACTTGCCATTTGTCAGCCCAGGACTATGTGTTGTCTATGTCTTGCTGCATATGAACACATTGATTGTCTGAGGATTTCCAGATGGTGCTGAACATTGTGCAATCATCAACAAACATCCCCATTTCTGACTCTGTGGTGGAAGAAAGGTCATTGAAGAAAGAATCTGAAGATGGCTGAGCCTAGTACACTCCCCTGAGGAACTCCTGGAGCAGAGATGTTTGGTCTTGAACAATGACAATGATATTTCTTTGTACCAGGTATGACTAAAGAGCAGAGTACTTTCCTCCTGATTCCTGTTGACTCCAACTTCACTCGGACACCTTGATGCCACTCTCGGTCAAATGCGGCCTTGATGTTAAAAACAGCAATTCTTAACTCATCGCAGCTGTTTTTTCCATGTTTGAATTAGGTTGGAATGAGATCAGGAACTGTGTGGCCTTGGCAGAACCCAAACTTAACATCGATGTGTAAGTCATTGCTGAGTATGTGTTGCTTGATAGCATTGGTGAAGTAGACTTATGGGGCAGTAAATGCTCTTGTTAGACTTAATTCTGTCTTCCTGTGTGCAGGACATAACTGGGTAATTTTCCATTTTGCTGCGTAGTTGCCAGTGTTGTAGCTGTATTGAAACAGCTTGGCTAGAGGCATGCTAGGCTCTGGAGAATACGTCTTCTGTGTTATTGCTGAAAAGTTATCAGGAATCAATAACCTTTGCAGTATCTAGTACCTCCAACTGTTTCTTGATATGACATGAAGTGAATCAAATTGGCTAAATACTGGCATGTGTGATGCAGGGGACCTCCAGAGGAGGCTGTGATGGATCATCCACTCGGCACTGCAAGCTGAATATTGTTGCGAATGTTTAGCCTTGAATTTGCACTGATTTGTTGGGATCCCCCATTACTAAGGATGGGATGTTTTTGGAGCCTCCTGCTCCACTCAGTTGTTTAATTGATCACCGCCATTCGTCCACTTATGAGGCAGGACTGCAGAGTTTTGGTAGCTTCATCAGGCTGACACCTCATTTTTAGGTATGCCTGTTCCTGGCATGCTCTCCTGCACTATTTCCTGAACCAAGAAGTATTAGTTCAGTTCTTGGATTGATGATGGTTGAATGAGGGCAAATCAGGCCATGAGTTCACTTTGTGTTGGAGTGCAATTTGGCTGCTGTTGATGATGACCCATACAATAATCAGCAAGAGGTTTCCATTGCACATATCTAACCTAATGAGACTTCATAGTATCCCCAGAATCAGTTTGATGAGTCTTAGGGCAGCTTCCCCCACAACTGTATACCATTGTTTTGCCAACTCTGCTATATCTATCCATTGGTGAGATAGGTCGTACTTGGGGATGATAGTGGTATTGTCTAGGATGATGTGTACAAGCTATGATTCCAAAAGTGTAATCATGTCAGGCTATGCTTCACCAGTCTGTGAGACAATGCTCCTAACGTTGACATTAGCCCTGAGATGTTAGTAATGAGGACTTTGCAAGGCAGACGGGTGTATTAGTTGTTCCGGTGCCTTAGTCGATGCCAGGTGGTCTGTTGGTTTCATTTCTTTCTTGAGACTTTCTATTGGTTGACACAGCTGAAAGGCTTGCACCAGCATTTTGGAGACCAGTTAAGAGTCAACTACATTACTGTGGGTCTGCAGTCATGTCTAACCAGGACGGTAAGGATTGCAGTGTTATCCCCACATTACATTGATGAACTCGGTGAGTTTGATTGAATTAATTGCCTGATGAAATGGCCTGCGATTGGCACACAAGCTACAAGCAAGGTAAGGGGCCAGAGCAGAAAAACTATAATATATTTAAGATGGTGAATAAGCAATTTTATTTGTCTCTGAAGGCTTCATGGACAATCTGAACCATATAAGATCATGAGTTACAATTCGCAAAGATTACAACTTATTAAGAACCAGGAGAGAAAAAAGTCAAATCTAGTAGCATGAAAGACCAATCCATAAGCAGTAAAGCATAGGAAATTAAGTACAAAATATTTCAAGCCCCTACACAATTTTTGAATAACAAGCTTGTGTTGAATCAGTGGCATCAGAGGGGACCATCTTTTTTTCTTTATCAGTTGATGTTAGTCAGAGAATTTTTAGAGTGAAGTTAGTATTAAAAATCTTTAAAAGTAGTTGGGTCATGGGGATGAAGAGTGAAACAAACATCAATTTAGAATCACTTTCATCCGACAAGAATCTTTTTGTATGACACATGTATTTGTGTTCTTTGTGTTTGGCACTGCAATCCTGCCAAATATAGATCTTTTCAATAATCCATCATAATGTGGACAGGCACTAATATAAGTTAACCTACTTTCCTTTCTTTTTTCTGGAGCTTCATGAACCAGGGATGGTCTTTGCCCTGAACCAGTCTGAATGCAGAACAGTTGACATTCAAAAAGTGCTCTGAAAGCCTTACTTCATTGTTGTGTTGGCAGTTACCCTTATGCAAGAGTGTGGTGCTGAAAAAGCACAGCAAGTCAGGCAGCATTCGAGGAGCAGGAGAATCGACGTTTCGGGTTTAAGCCCTTCATCAGGTCCTCACTTTCTCCTAGTTAACCTTATGCCACTAACATAAATTTTAAAATAATTTTAAGAGATGTGTGCTGGATAACAAGGGCATCTGAACATCCTTCATATTCATCATTGTGGTGCAAACAATGGGAAATATATTGGATTTTATTCCATCATTGAAATTCATTATTTCACGGACAGCCACACATGGCCAGACGTACAATATATCAGCCATTTTGGATGGTAAATTGAAATAATATTAAAATGGGTAAAGAAGCAGAAGATCATGTTTTTGCCCCTGCCTGTCCTAATCCCATTTCCATAAATACATTCTTACTTTAACTATTCAAAATTTAAATATTTGATTTAGACTATATGTTTTGTTCAAAAATATTTGGTAACAAATGTTTGAATGAAGTGCCTCTTAAAATTAGTACAAGTCAGCAATTTAAACTTACTTAGCATGTCCATTTCTAAAATAGGTATCTATCAATATTAGATTGCAGACACTGTTTTATAGCCTTTTTCCATGTTTTTGTTATGCAATCAGTTGCTTTGAACAAGATTTTTTAAGATCACAATGGACATAGTAAATGTTTTAACAGAGTAGGTCTTCATTACCTAATTAGTCCTTCTCAAACATTTCTGAGATTCCTTTCTTAGCCTTCAGTTCTGCTCCAGCGGATCAGATCAATACATTTTTTAAAATGTTTGTGAAATACAGATAGTACAAGCACTAGAAATCTTCAATCAGACTAAATTCAAAACTAGTAGATCATTTGAGATGAATCTAAACTTGAAACTTCACTAGATTTGACCACTTTTTGCATTAAAGTGATAAACGTGCATTCAATTTTAATCATTAGTTTGTTGCCATTAAGAGAACAGAGGAATGGCAAAAAGATGCTGCTGTGTGCTTTTATAACATCTGTTCATTTTAAAGTTATTTTATGCTGGTGTTGTGCATTAGCTTTTGCAAGGAAGGATCTTTAAGTTAATAAATGTCCAATCCGTATTTAATATTATCGGCAATAACTACTGGTCTTAATAGTTTTTACGATCTTTTGTAAAACAAGATTGTGAAGTAAGGTGAATCTAAATTTATTAACATATAACCAACCCTAAAGTTGAGTTTTGGTTGGAGGATTTGAGTACTTTAGTACCAGTTAATTTAATAAAGCTGATATTTATTTTAAAAGCAATAAATAGAAAATTGAAAACTGGGAAAGATTTGGGTAAGAATCTTGGCTTGACAAGCAATCTTGGTGTGCAATCAAAAATTACTCATGTTTCAAAAGAACATATTCAGGCCTTAACCTGATCTGATATAAAACCAGAAGATTTCTTTTAATTCACAGTCACAGTCATACAAACCGGTGCTTCTATATGTAGGAGCAGCTGTGATAAGGAGGAAATTATTGCAATTTATGCAGAAATGATGACTCTTGAACAGTAGTCATTTATCAACATCGGCCATCTTTAAATTCTCCTTGCTGTGAACTACTACCTCCATTTTGCATTGTTATTATTGATAAGATCATCCTGCTATTGGTGGAATGTGTCAGAGAATTGCCATGCTTTTTCAAATGTGAACACTTTTCCCACCCAACCAATAGGATGACAGGCCTTTGAATATTATTCCATATTCAAAAAATTCTTTTAGTTTTGTGATGTAAGAGATTATGGGGTCAGGCTTTCCATGTTTCTGATGTCTTTATGTGAATGATTGTATCACCATATGCTTCTGCATTTGTTTTTTGATTTACTGCTTCTTTCCTCTTAGCACACACTTGCAAACGTACTTTCTCATGCTGTCTCTTTCCTTTCTTTCCTTTCTGTTGGCGGAGTAACTTCAGCTTGTGTTTGAGTTGCATTTGCTGGGTGGGGGGGGGAACTGAGCTTTGAAGATGACATTGCTGTCCACTACACATGCAAACAAACTCTCCCAAGCTGTTGATGACAATGAGATTGGCATCTCTTTACTTTCACCCTTAGTTATTCCAGCGATTTATTCCTATAAATACTGTCACATCTTCAGCTGCTCAACATGCATGCAATCCTTGCATCCTCACCTCTGCGTTTGTCCCCATTGTCACAAAGTCAACTGGCAATGATCAGGCTGCTAATCTTGGGTAAAATTTCTCTCTCTATTTATGTTACTTTTGTTTCTATTTCTAGGCTTGTATTTCATTGCATTTAATTGCGATATAATCATTCCTGATGACACAAATTCTCCTATTGAAAAGGTCTTTCAAGTTGGAGAATTTGAATTTAATAGAAAATGCTGGCAAGGTATGCATTTTATCTATTTCCAATCCTTTAATTTACTAACTTTACTGATTCCTTAACGCTGGAGTATTCTTTTGGTAAACTACCTATTTCTCTCTACAGATGCTGCTGGACCTGCTGAGCTTTTCCAGCAATTTCTATTTCTGTCTCTGGTTATATATTCACTTTAGGGGCATGGGTGTCGCTGGCTGGGTTGCATTGATTGCCATAGTTGCCCTTAAGAAGGTGGTTTTGAGCTGTTGCGGTCCATGTGCCGCAGGTTGACACACAATGCCGTTAGGGAGAAAATTCTAGGATTTTGACCCATAGATAGTGGAGTAATGGTGATACATTTCCAAAACAGGGTGGTGAGTGGCTTAGAGGGCAAAGTGCTGGTGGTGGTGTTCCCATGTATTGGCTGCCCTTCTCCTTCTAGATGGTTGTGGGTTTGGAAGTTGCTATCTAAAGATCTTCTGCGAATTTCTCCTGTGCATCTTGTAGAGAGTGCACACTGCTGCTACTGAGTATTGATGGTTGAGTGACTGAATGAATGTAGTGCCAGTCAAGTGAACAGCTCTGGTCTAGATGGTGTCACGTTTCTAGAGTGTTGGAGCTGCACCCAACCAAGCAAGTGGAGAGTACTCAGTTACTCTCCTGACCTCTACCTTGCAGATGGTGGACCGACTTTGGGAGTCAAGAAGTCAGTTACCTGCTGCAGGATTATTAGCCCCTGACCTGCTCTTGTAGCTATTATATTTATATGGCTAGACCAGTTAACTTTCAAGTTAATGGTAACCTCTAGGATGTTGATAGTGGGAGATTCAATAATGATAATGAAGTAATTAGATTATCTCTTATTGGAAATGGTCATTGCCTGGCAGTTGTGTGCGCCAAGTTTTAAAATAAGAAATGAGGGGCAATTTATTTTTTATACAAAGTGGTTCATGTGTAGAATGAACTTCCAGAGCATGTGGTTGATGCAGCTACAGTTGTAGAGTTTACAAGACATTTGGATAAGTGCATGAATAACAAATGTTTGGAGGGATATGGACCAAGTGCACGCAGTTGGGGCCAGTTTATGTTGGAATTATGGTCGACATGGATGGGTTGGACCGAACACATCTGCTTCCGTGCTGTATGTCTGAGTGATTTTGTGCCACTTTTTAACCCAGGCCTGAATAATGTCCAGATCTTCTTGCAATCAGGCATGGATTACTTTCATACTTCAGTTTTGGGCATTGTGCTGAGTACTGTGCAATCATCAGCAAACATCTCCATTTCGAACCCTTTGATGGAGGGATGATCATTGATGAAGCAGCTGAAGATGGCTGTATCCAGGGCACTACCCTGAGGAATTCCTGCAGAGATGTCCTGTAGCTGAGATGCTGACACTTACCAACCACAATTATCTTCCTTTGTGCCTGGAATTATTACAGCTGTCAGAGATTTTCCCCACTGATTCCCATTAACCTCAGTTTTGTGGGGGCTCCTTGATGCAGCCTTGATATCAAAGATGGTCAGGAGCTGAGTGGTCCTGTCAGAATCCAAACTGAGTGTCGGTGATCAGGTGCTGCTTAATAACACTGTCAGTAACAACTTCCATCACTTTTTTGATGATCAAGAGTTGACTGGGTTGGATTCATCTGGTTTTTTGTGTACAGGATGTAGCTGGACAATTTTTCGGATGGTCAGGTAGATGCCAGTGTTGAAATTGTACTGGAATAGTTTGGCTAGGGGTGTGGCCAGGCTCCAGTAATATTGCCAGAATGCTGTTAGGACCCATAACTGTTGCCGTATCCAGTGCCTTCAACCATTTTTTGATTTCGCATTCTTGAATCGACGTTTCGGGCATAAGCCCTTCTTCAAACCATCATCTCCCAGACCATACTCAACCTTATCGCATCAGGCGATCTCCCATCCACAGCTTCCAACCTCGTAGTCCAGGAATCCCACACCGCCCGATTCTTCCCAAGATCCACAAGCCTGATCACTCTGGCCGACCCATTGTCTCAGCCTTCTCCTGCACTCCTGACCTCATCTCCGCCTACCTCAATACTGTCCTATCCCCCTAGTCCAGGAACTCCCCACTACGTTCGAGACACCACCCACGCCTTCCACCGCCTCCGACTTCCGGTTTTCCGGCCCCCAACGCCTCCTCTTCACCATCGACATCGAATCCCTCTACACAGGGCGGCACGGTGGCACAGTGGTTAGCACTGCTGCCTCACAGCGCCAGAGACCCGGGTTCAATTCCCGACTCAGGCGACTGACTGTGTGGAGTTTGCACATTCTCCCCGTGTCTGCGTGGGTTTCCTCCGGGTGCTCCGGTTTCCTCCCACAGTCCAAAGATGTGCGGGTCAGGTGAATTGGCCATGCTAAATTGCCCGCAGTGTTAGGTTGTAGGGGTATGGGTGGGTTGCGCTTCGGCGGGTCGGTGTGGACTTGTTGGGCCGAAGGGCCTGTTTCCACACTGTAAGTAATCTAAAAAAAAAACATCCATCTGCCATGACCAGGGCCTCCAAGCCCTCCGTTTCTTCCTCTCCCAACAGTACCCTTCCACTGACACACTCATTCGTTTAGCTAAATTGGTCCTCATCCTTAACAATTTCTCCTTTGAATCCTCCCACTTCCTCCAGACCAAAGGGGTAGCCATGGACAGCCGTATGGGCCCCAGCTATGCCTGTCTCTTTGTCGGCTATGTAGAACAGCCCATCTTCCGAAGCTACACCGGCACCACTCCCCACCTCTTCCTCAGCTACACTGATGGCTGCATCGGCACCACCTTGTGCTCCCGCAATTCATCGACTTCACCAACACCTCATCTTCCGCCTCACAACACTTCAACCCCAGGGCATCAATGTGGACTTCACCAGTTCCCTCTTTTCCCCTCCCCCCACCTTACCCCAGTTCCAACCTTCCAGCTCAGCACCATCCTCATGACCTGTCCTACCTGCCAATCTTCCTTCCCACCTATCCGTTCCACCCTCCTCTCTAACCTATCACCTTCATCCCCACCCCCATCCACCCATTGTACTCTTTGCTACCGTCTCCCCAGCCCCACCCTCCTCCCATTTATCTCTCAACCCTGGAGGCTCCCTGCTTTCAGTCCTGATGAAGGGCTTTTGCCCGAAACATCGATTTTCCTGTTCCTCGGATGCTGCCTGACCTGTTGTGCTTTTCCAGCACCATGCTAATCTAGACTTTGATTTCCAGCATCTGCAGTCCTCACTTTTGCCTATTCAGGTACCACTACTGGCTAAAGATTAGATTAGATTACTTGCAGTGTGGCAACAGGCCCTTTGGCCCAACAAGTCCACACCGACCCGCCGAAGCGCACCCACCCAGACCCATTCCCCTACATTTACCCCTACACCTAACACTATGGGTAATTTAGCATGGCCAATTCACCTAACCCGCACATTTTTGGACTGTGGGAGGAAAGCGGAGCACCCGGAGGAAACCCACGCAGACACAGGGAGAATGTGCAAACTCCACACAGTCAGTCGCCTGAGGTGGGAATTGAACCCGGGCGCTGTGAGACAGCAGTGCTAACCACTGTGACCGTGCCGCCAACTTTGAGTATGGTTCTGTTGCTGCTGATGGCCCACAGTGATTCATGGATGTTCAATCTTGAGGTACGAGATTTGTACAAAGATAGCTGAAGCATTTGCAACTTTATCTTTTCTACTGATGTGCTAGGCTCTCCTGTCATTGAGGATGGTGAAATTTGTGGAGCCTCCACCACCAGTGATTTGTTTGGTTGTCCACTGCCATGGTTGTGGTAGGATTGCAGAGTTTAGATGTGATCTGGGCGGCACGGTGGCACAGTGGTTAGCACTGCTGCCTCACAGCGCCAGAGACCCGGGTTCAATTCCCGCCTCTGGCGACTCTCTGTGTGGAGTTTGCACACTCTCCCCGTGTCTGCGTGGGTTTCCTCCGGGTGCTCCGGTTTCCTCCCACAATCCTAAAATGTGCAGGTTAGGTGAATTGGCCATGCTAAATTGCCTGTAGTGTTAGGTGAAGAGGTAAATGTAGGAGAATGGGTCTGGGTGGGTTGCGTTTCGGTGTTTCGGTGTGGACTTGTTGAGCCGAAGGGCCTGTTTCCACACTGTAAGTAATCTAATATAATCTAATCTGATCTGTTGGTTGTGGAAGCATTTAGTTCTGTCCATCACTTGCTGCTTGTTCTATTTGGCATGCATGTAGTCCTGTTTCTAGCTTCACCAGGTTGACACTTCATTTTAAATATGCTTAGTGCTGCTCTTGGCCTGTCCTCCTGCACTCTTCATTGAACCAGGGTTGGTCTCTTGGTTTAACGGTAATGGTGGAGTAGGGGATACTGCACGGCCGTGAGGCTGTATATTTTGTTTGAGTATGATTCTGTTGCTGCTGATGGCCCACAGTGACTCATGGATGTTCAATCTTGAAGTCCGGGATTTGTACAAAGTCTGTCCCGTTTAGCATGGTGACAAATTATTTTATAAAATTAGGATTTCAGGATTAGCACATCGATATTGTTAGAAAATGATAGCAACTATGTTAATCAAAATGCTGACTCTTATTAGAAGGACACAAGCAGCATGAAAAGATGATGCTCGTATTCCTTTGCATTTGCAGATATACATTATAGTGACACAAAGTATGTCATCATGCCACTTCTGTGTGACGAAGACAATGGTTGTTAATCTTTCATCCTCCACCGCAAAATATTTTGTGATTTCATGCATTTATTTATTTTCTAAAAAATCAAGCATAAGACAAATGAAAAACAATTTTGTTGGAGGAAAAGACATATGAAACAATCATTCCTCTGACTGCTCCCTTTGCATGCAGTACTTTAAATGACTACATCTTGCAGAATATAAGTTCAGAAAATGGCACCTACACTTAAAGGTCAGTATTCTAATGTGTGGTATAAGTATTATGTACTAAATGAGTAAATACATTCTTTTTCTGAATTAATTTCCACAAAAAGAAATGCAAGGGTAATTTTGAAAGTTCTTTACCCATATTAGAAACTTTGTTCAGATTACTTTTGCTTTTCAGAAATCAGTTCTAAGTGTGTGCATTTCTGTAGTTACTGAAATAAAGTTAATGTATTACTCCATGTAAGATAATTTGGTGAATATTTATAACCTTGCAAAATATGGATTTGTTCTTGAGCAAGTCTTTTCTTGTCTTTTAAGCAAAGTACAAATGAAACGCTAAACTAAACATAACCTTCTGTATTGTCAATAGTATGCCATTCAAATTGTTGCCTTTACACGCTGTATTTAGTGGCAGATTTCCCAATGTGTGGCCATAAATTAATGATTTATTTTATTCTGATTTACTTTCAATAGTAAGATTAGCATTACTGAATGAGGTGTGGGATTTGATTTCCAGTTAATCAGAATAGCTATTTTTAATTGTTGGAAATGCTATTATATTTGTAAAGGCATGTTTCTTTACATTATACATTTACAAAGTCTGCCATTCAGCAATTGACATATTTACAAAATGATCTGTGTGGTTTGATATGGTTCACTGAGCAGAAATTTCATCACTGTGAATATTTATTTGAATATAATATTCAACAGAATTTTTTTAACGTTGGGTAAATTGATTTCATCTGTAAAAAGTGAAGACAGATTGATGTTTCAGTTGTGGATTTTTTGTGAAATTTGAAAAATGTTCACGTCAGTGCATTGCAAATGAATGTTGTAATGCAGTTCTTAAAAGTGGTGTTGAACCTTACTAAAGCAACTTTGGAAATCAAATTGACAAGTGCAAAGAAGAGGTGTTAAAGAGAATAGATCACCAAGGCTTCACACAGTATATTAAGTAGCTTTGATTTCTGTAGGCTGAACATGATAAGTAGCAGTATAAGAACTATTCTGATTCTTTCTCCATAGATGATGCCAGACCTGCTAAGTTTCTCCTGCATTTTTTGTTTTAGTTATGGAATTCCAGTATCCAGTGCTTTGCCTTTAACCCCCTTCTAAAATCTTCTCTAAGAGGTAGATATTCTGCCTAATCTGACATCATTGAACAAATGCAAGCTATTTGAAAGACTGAAGCTGATACTGGTCAAAAATGTAGCTTCGTACTCCTTTCAATCACAATCCTTGAATCATAATTTGCAAATTTCTTAGTAGCAACCAAATGGAATCTGTGACTCTGCAACTCTCATTGAAAAAATGTGCTTCAGTCCATTAATTGCTATTGCACTGTTTTTCTTCACAGTGTTCATCTTGCAAGAAGGTTGTTACAACTGGAAAAGCAAAATTCACTCCTTCGAAGAGACTTAGATTGTCAGAAGATCCATGCTAATGAATTAAGTCAAGAGGTAAATTATGTGACAAAAATGAATTATTTTGTACCCAACAGATTGTTAATACTGAATGAACGTCAATTACAACTTGCTGTTTCTACAATTTGTAGGCATATTATATTGTAGACTGGTTGATATTTGTGCCTCAGATCAGGGCTGAGAATATGCACAGTTGACAATATTGTTGTGTGCAAAAACCCTTCATCAGGAATGAGGCTAGGAGCCTTGGTGGTGAGATAAATGAGAGGGAGGTGGAGCTGGGGGGAATGTGGCTCCTCCCATTTATCTTTCCACCGCTGAGGTTCCCAGCCTCATTCCTAATGAAGGACTTTTGCACGAAACGTCGATTTTTCTACTCCTCGGATGCTGCCTGTCCTATTGTGCTTTTCCAGCACCGCAATCTTGAATCTAATCTCCAGCATTTGCAGTACTCACTTTCGCCTAATATCCTTCTGTGCATAGCTCGGTCAGTGGTTTTATACCTGGATTAAAATCCACCTAGCAGGTCATTCAAAGTATGCGACACTAATCACTGAATCAGGCAAAAGTGAGGATTGCAGATGCTGGAGATTAGAATCGAGAGTGTGGAAAAGCACAGTAGGTCAGGCAAAATCTATGCCAAAAGCCCTTCGCCCGAAACATCGATTTTCCTGCTCCTCAGATGCTGCCTGACTTGCTGTGTTTTTCCAGCACCATACTCTTGACTCTAATCACTGACTCAACCTATCCTGTAAGTATAAATATTGTTTGTGATCTCCCGAGCTTTTTGTAGGAAAAGTGTTTTGATTGAAATGAGTTGGAGATATGAGTTAGTTGTCTACAGAAACAGGACCAATTATTCTTTGACAGAAAGTGTTATGCCGAGATTTGATGTGTGCTAAGTTCAGTAATTAGTTGAGAATAGATTGGCCTGAATGTGTGGCTTCATTCAAGTCTTTCAACATGAGAAGCAAGAGTCTATTGAGAGATGACATGGGAGGAACATCTGCTGCTTCAAAAATTGAGGGAGGCTTATACTTATTTTTGTGATGCAGCGTATGTGATTTATGTATATGTGAATATCATTTATTTTTGAGTTTAAATTTTGAGCTTGTGGATTGTGATCAGCGTTTTTGGAGGTTTTGGCGGGGGGGAGCACAGTGGCTCAGTGGTTAGCACTGCTGCCGCCTCACAGCAGCAGGGTCCCAGGTTTGATTCCGACCTCGAGTAACTGTCTGTGTGAAGTTTGCACATTCTCCCCGTGTCTTCATGGGTTTCCTCCAGGTGATTCGGTTTCCTCCCACGGTTCAAAGATGTGCAGGTCAGGTGAATCGGCCATGCTAAATTGTCCATAGTGTTAGGTGCATTTGTCAGAAGGAAATGGGTCTGGGTGGGTTACTCTTCAGAGGGTCAGTGTGGACTGGTTGGGCTGAAGGGCCTATTTCCACACTGTAAGGAATTGAATCTTGTCAGACTTTATGGAGCTGTGTTACATTTTAATAAACAGAGTGAAAGAGACTGCAAGTTCCTGGATTGAAAATGGGAATTTATTTGCATTGTGAGATTTCTACAATGGGGCAAGTAAACATTGAAAACTATTAGTTTGCTTTTGGCTTCGCAGATTTTATTTTTCCTTAGGCAACAAGTTCGCAGCTTATAACGCTTTTGGCTTCCATTCACAGTCCTAGTTGAAGTTAGATGTAAGAAATAGTTTCCCCTGGAAAAAGGAGTTAGTTTGGAATAAATAGGAAATAGATTACCTCAGTGTTAGAGTTTTGTTTAAAAGTTCCACAACAGAAGGGTTTGGGTAAAACACTGAAGGGGTTATTTGAAGCTAAGAAAGTTTAAGCTCAGTTATGTGACTAATCAAGGCAAAGACTATCAAACTGTTAAGAGCAGGAATCAAAAGGAACAGATAAGTCAAATCTATAGATGAAATATAGAAAGGAACGCAAGAGTTTGGCTATTGTAAAGTGATGTTGGGATAGATGGGATTGTATTTTACCATGTGTTTTGAAATATTTCAAATTGTTTTATATGGTGATGACATGATATAGAGATGGAAATGTGTTGCTGGAAAAGCGCAACAGGTCAGGCAGCATCTAGGGAACAGGAGAATCGACATTTCGGGCATTAGCCCTTCTTCAGGAAAGAAGGGCTAATGCCCGAAACGTCGATTCTCCTGTTCCCTAGATGCTGCCTGACCTGCTGCGCTTTTCCAGCAACACATTTCCATCTCTGATCTCCAGCATCTGCAGACCTCACTTTCTCCTCGATGACATGATATACTCTATTTTTCCTAAATTTCTTTTGCATAATAGAGCTTTTATTTAATGACTAAAATTAGCATTATGTGATAGTTTTTCACCATAAAACTATCTAATTTAAATTTTTAAAAATCCATCAAGCCAGCTTTAAGTCTGCAGTTTGATTTGTCCAGTAATAATACAGGCTTGAATCATAATGTTTTAACTTTGCTTTTTGTATACTGTTCATTTACCCATTACATTTTAATCCAAACATCAGCCTGATAGATTACATATCTGTCCACAACCAGAAATGGTATTAGGTGGTGGTAGGTGATAGTTCCAAACTATACAAATGCAGTTCAGCCCACATAAGCTCAACACTTAGCATAGAATAACCCTCTTTTTTGGCAACCAATATTAAACATCCATCACATTGAATCAACACTTCCTCCTGCATTGCATTCAGTGGTCTAGACCCAAGGGAGATATACTGAGTTCTGGTCCTCGTTCCTGGCTTGTGGGCCCCTGATTCTTTTTCTTTCTGCCTCCACTACCCCTCCTCCTTTAATTATCCTCCTCAGTCATACATATTTTTTTTTATATGAAGCTAATAGTCAAAAAGGTATTTGCTTGAAATAATAAGCAAGTTTTGACAAGCTCAGAAATATGCATTTATTTAAAAACTTACCAGCTTTCAATGTCATTTATAGCTGTGGACATATACACATTGTCTGTGTTTCTTTAGACTTTGTTCTGAGATTTATATATTGGCAGCTTGATACTGTCCTCCTGGATTTATTATTTTGCAGGATACACTGAAATATAGTTATCTTGTAGATTCTGAACCACTTTTTGCCTGCTATGAGAGCTCTATTAAAGTCTTTATTTCAACAAACTAATACACCAATGTCAGTTAATTTACAACCTTAAATTTGGTTTGCAAATCTCTACACAGTTCCTCTTTAAAATTTGTTATAATTCATGTACAATAGAATCGGTGTTGAAGAACAATCATATTTGCCTCAAAGCTTGCCAGACCTGCTGTGTTCTTCCAAGATTCTCCATTTCTTTTTCAGATTTTCAGCATCCACAGTATTTTGCTTTTTTTTGTTAGACTAAATTTACTATTTCTGTTCTAATACCGTGAATACAATATGTTTTAGTTTACTTCCCAAAATATAATCATTTAACTCATCAAGTACAAATTTTAAAATGATTTTTTTGTCGTGTATCATGTGTGTAATTAATATTGTTATAGATGTGAGAGTTGTTAAATATTCCCCAAATTAACATGTCACAGTTAGAATAATCCCGGCATGCTCATTTAAATCCTCCACTGTTAACATTTGATATCATGATACAAGAAGGTAAGGGGAGGAATAGATCATATGGCCTATCAAGATTGCTCCATCATTGAGTACCAACTCCACTTTTTAGCCCATTCCCCATTTTCTTGGTTCCCTGAAAGACTAGACATCTGTCTATACCAGCCATGAATGTGAGAAATCACTAATAGAATTCAACCACTATTAATGCATTTTACTTCAAAGGAAAGCATGTTTCTGTTCAAAGTACTTCCCATTTGTTGCAAGGATCTTCCCTCCATCTTTGAATATTTGTTTACAGAAATTGAGCTGCAATTTTCATGACACTTTAGAAACTAAAGAAGCCCATGTTAATATACAGTAAGGGGCCTGGACAATGTCCATGTTTGGGCTGATAACTGGCAAGTCACATTTGCAGCACACAAGTGTCAGGCAATGATTATCTCCAACAAGCCAAAATCTAACCATCGCCTCTTGTTTACTGGCATTATCGTTGCTCATTTCCAAATTATCAATATACAAGAGGTTATCATTGACCAGAAACTGAACTGGCTGAGTCATATAAATGCTGTGGCTATGAGAGAAGGCTAGGAGTTCTACAGTTTAAACTGTGACAGTGCACATTGTGGTCTTTGATGAATAAGTTAAGAAGACTTTAGGTGTAGTTTTCCTTTGTATTTTGATGACTAAAGAATTTATCATCCATTAAAGAAACTACATTGAAGATGGTAAATGTAGAGTAACAGCGTATAAACACAATGCTCAGTAAAATATGTTGGAATTGGTTATTTTCAATAAAACACTGCTATTTGGCAAAGGTGGCTAAATATGTATGGTTATGATACTTTGCAAGAAAACCAAGGGTGGGGAAAGAGACTTTTTTTTGTTATTTTATAAATAAATTTCAGTGCCCGGAACCATGCAACCTGAAATGATAGTGAACCTTGATTATAGAGTCATAGAGTTGTACAGCACGGAAACAGACCCTTCGGTGCAAATCATCCATGCCACCCAGATAGCCTAACCCAGTTTAGTCCCATTTTCCAGCTTTTGGCCCACATCCCTCGAAACCCTTCCTATTCATACACCCATCCACATGCCTTTTAAATGCTCTCTTTGTTCTCTTTGTTCAGCTTCACTCCCAAGGACCTTACCATTAAGTGTGTAAGTCCTACTCTGATTTGCTTTTCCAAAATACAGCACCTCACATTTATTGAAATTAAACTCCATATGCCACTCCTCAGCCCATTGGCCCATCTGATCAAGATCCCGTTGTGCTCTGAGGTAACCTTCTTCACTGTCCAGTACACCTCCAAACTTACCAACTATGTTCACATCCAAACCATTTATATGTATGATGATAAGCAGTGGACCCTGCATTGATCCTTGTGGCATGGCGGTGATCACAGGCCTACAGTCTGAAAAGCAACCCTCCAACATCACCCTCTGTTTTCTACCTTTGAGCCAGTACTATATCCAAATGGCTAGTTCTCTCTGTACTCCATGAGATCTAACCTTGCTAACCAGCCTCCCATGAGGAACCTTGTCGAATGCCTTACTGAAGTCCATTTGAATCACGTCTACCACTCTGCCCTCATCAGTCCTCTTTGTTGCTTCTTCAAAAAACTCAATTAATATTGTGGGACATGATTTCCCACATACAAAGCCATGCTGACTATCCCTAATCAGTCCTTGCCTTTCCAAATATATGTAAATCCTGTCCTTCAGGATTCCCTCCAACAACTTAGCCACCACCGATGTCAGGCCCATCAGTCTATGGTTCCCTGGCTTTTCGTTACCACCTTTCTTAAATAATGGCACCAAGTTAGCCAACCTCCAGTCTTCTGGCACCTTACCTGTGACTATTGATGATACAGATATCTCAGCAAGGGGCCTGGCAATCACTTTCTTCGCTTCCCAGTAGTTCTAGAGTACACCTCCTCAGGTCCTGGGGATTTATCCACTTTTATGCATTCAAGGCATTTAGCACCACCACCTCTGTAATATGGACATTTTTCAAGATGTCGCCTCTATTTCCCACAATCTATATCTTCAATGTCCTTGTCCACAATAAACATTGATGCAAAATACTCATTTAGTATCCTCCCTCATCTCTTGCGGCCTCACACATAGGACATCCTCCCCATAGGATCTGCGTTGCTGATCTTTGAGGGGCCCTATTCTCTCCCTAGTTGTCCTTTTGTCCTTAATGTATTTATAAAATCACTTTAGATTCTCCTTAACCCTATTTGCCGAAGTTATCTCATGTCCCCTTTTTCCCCTCCTGATTTCTCTCTTCCTGCTGTACTTAGGGAAGATATTCCTGGGAATACATCCAGGGAAGTTAATTGGGTGGAACTGAGAAAAGAAAGGGATGATCACCTTACTGGGATTGTACTATCGACCCCTTAATAGTCAGCAGAAACAGGTTTGTCAGGGGATTTCAGTTATCTGTAAGAATAATAGGATTGTCACGGTAGGGGATTTTAACTTTCCAAACATAGACTGGGACTACCGTAGTGTTAAGGGTTTAGATGGAGAGGAATTTGTTAAGTGTGTACAAAAACATTTTCTGATTCAGAATGTGAATGTGCCTACCAGAAAAGGTGCAAAACTTGACCTACTCTTGGGAAGTAAGGCAGGGCAGATGTCTGAGGTGTCAATGGGGGAGCACTTTGGGGGCAGTGACCATAATTTTATTAGTTTTAAAATGGTGATGGAAAAGGATAGACTAGATCTAAAAGTTGAAGTTCTATTCTTTTGTGGTATTGTTATAATTACTACTGAAGAAGTCACGTCAGAATGAAATCTGGCTTGATAATTTTGTTTTATTGAGCATGGTGGTCATTCACCGAAACATAGGAACACAAGGCTACAAGTTGTCTTCAACAATAAAGAAAACTATTGCACAAAAAACAAGGTGTCTCAATATAGAGCGCCATTTACAAAATCGTAAAACACATATCAAAAATAGTCTCATCCATTCCCCAGCATCATCCCTTTGCAGTGAGTCAAATAACTAAACATTGTTGTTTTGCCAGTTTCAAACATCTACCTTTTACATTTGGGTAGTTGTATTTTCCCTTAACTGTCCTATATTTCTTTCTACATGAGTTGTACTTGTTTCTGACTCCAGATGGTTATCCTTCAAAGCTGCCCCAAGAGGTTTTGACCTCTGTTTTTCTATACTAAAATCAGTTCTTGAATACTCAAAATCAAAAGTAAGCTAATGCCTTTCAATGTTTACTTCCTCCCCACACAATCAATCTTCTTATCAATCCAGGGGGCTTGTAGTCACATGCTGTATAACATATACTGAATTAGGTCATGATTCTGACTATATTTTTTTAAACCCTTCATAAAAGTAACCAACAATCATATGCTACTTATTTGAAATCTAAACTTGCAAATATGATGTAATCTCGCAACTGTTTTATCATAACTTTCAAAAGAGATAAAATGCAGGGCAACAGAGATAAAGTAGGAGAGTGGGGTCAATTGGATAGCTCAATCAACGGGACAGATTAGAGACTATGACCTGCATGTTGCCCTCGTGTGGGACATTTACTCATCTATTATCTTAAATAAAGTAAGAGATGAAGTAAATATTTTTCTCACTATGATGGAACCAGATGGTTTTGAGGTGACGTCTTGCCAGTGTTGTTTCAGAGATCCCAGTCTGATAGACTGTTCTGAAATTAGAGTGATGCTGGACTTGAATTAGGGACAAGTATAAATGAGATTCTTTGAAACTAAGCAGTTGCCAAGTAATTCTGCCGCAGATACATTCTTGAAGTCAGAAAACTCCTCTATCACTCTGCATATGTAATGATTTGGAGATGCTGGTATTGGACTGGGTGGACAAAGTCAGAAGTCATATGACACCAGATTATAGTACACCAGGTTTATTTGAAATCACAAGATTTCAGAGCACTGCTGCTTCATCAGGTGAGATGAAGGATCAGTGCTCCAAAAGCTTGTGATTCCAAATAAACCTGTTGGACTATAACCTGGTGTCATGTGACTTCCGACTCTGCGCATGGTTCAAACTTTGAAATCAATCCTTGAGATGACTTACCAGAGATCTAAACAAACAATCAGATCCAGCCAAGCTTTTGAGCAAAGGTGATAGGCTGACATGAAAGGTGATGGGCTGACATGAGCTGATGAGGCCACGGCTATGGAAATAACTGAAAGAAATTGCTATGAATTGCAAGAGCGTTCTTACCTGGTTATCAGAGGAGGTCCACCAGATTTCAGTAAGATCCAAACTATGCTAACCAAGTACACAATGTCTCAATCAGAAATTTAGATTTTACTGTTGTCATGGCAGCCACTTTCCATAAGTGATCCCATCTCCAGTGAAAATGGAATATATCTGTGCAAATGTCAGTCATATCCAGACATCATGCAAAAAAGAGGAAACGGCACCAGATTGAAGTCATGGTCGATGTAAAACTAGTTCAGAAGCTTAGAAATTTCGCTCTGTTTATATTTCTATTAGATATAATTAAAGTGGAAGAAGAGCATTAGATTTTCTGTCCTCTGGCAACATCAAAGGTGAGTTGCCCTCCCCAGTAATGATGAGCTTTACTAAGAAAGGTGCTAGTTCATACATAATTACCTACACTACCAGCCTAGATTTCATTTGTGCATGAGTTGCTATTGTTTCTTCAATATTTTTAAAACTAAAATTATTTGAGCTGTTTCATTGAAGTTACTGCCATTATTAGACAGATCTATATAACTGCAGAAACTAGATTCACACTTTCACTTCTGAAAATGAAAAATATAGATATTGAATTCAGGCAAATGCAACATTTTTCTGTCCATGTGGAGCCATTCATGCACACTCTCAATGCTGAGAGTGTGTATCATTTATTTTTAATTCATTCGAAGAAGTGGACTTTGCTGGCACAACCAGTATTTATTGCCCATCCGTAACTGCCCAGGAAAAGATAGTTTGCTGCTTTGAATCACTGCAATCCATACAGTCTAGGCATAACTGTTCGGAAGAGAATCACAGAATTTTGACACAGCAAGTGAAGGAATGCGGTAATAGTTAATATATGATGTGTGGATAAACGTATTGTAATGGAATAATGTCAGTTAGATGGGCTTCAGATTGGTTTCACAGGTTGGCGCAACATTGAGGACCAAAGGGTCTGTACTGTACTGTAATGTTCTGTTTTCTATGTGGAGGGATACTTTCAGGTTCCCATTCGTCTGCTGCACTTGTCCTTTTAGATAATAGAGGTTAAATTTGGGATGTGTGATCTAAAGAATTTAGTGAGTTACTTAAGTGCATTTTGTAGAGGAAGTGAATGTTGCAACTGTTAGATGTGGTACTAATCAAGTGGGCTTCTTTGTTCTAAATTCACTTCCTGAAGCTGAACTCTTGTAGGATTATGGAGAGTATTTCATCACACTTCTGACTTGTGCTTTCCAGATGATGGTCTTTTGAGAAGAGGTGAGTTACCCATTGCAGAATTCCCAGCACTCAGTTTGTATTTGGCAGTTCAGTTTCATATCAATGGTAATCCCCATGATGTTGATAGTGGTGGATTCAGTGATGGCAGTGCCATTGAATGTTAAGGGATGATGGTTGAATTTGCTGAACTTGGAGATTCTCATTGTCTGGCCCTTGTGTGGTATTTGCCACTTATCAGTCCAAGCCTGAGTATTGTCAAGGTCTTTCTAATGCGGATGTGGATTGCTTCAGTATCTGAAGAATGGGTCTGAATCACTGAAACTGATTCCCAGGAAACTCATATTTAAGTACAGCTCTGCAATGCTAAATTTTGGTTTCTGATGAAAATGTAAATGAAGCAGTTCATGTTGTAAGAAATTGGAACTGAATTTCACCAAGATTTAGTTAAAAAGCAAGTGCTCAAATACTTCAAATATTGACCAGTTCCTGTGTCTTGAATTTCTGTTTTATTAACTGTAGAGAAAAATGGGTTCAGAGACTATTATCTTTGATCAGTTGCTTCCTTTGGCATGATATGTATGTGATTTTCTAACTTGCTGGCTGAACTAACTGCAAGTTGTATTCCTGCAAGGCAGTTTTAAATTAAAAGGAAATTTCAGCTATTTATTATGCATTTACCGTTTCCAAGTTCAGATGATGGTTGTACTAAGTAAAAGCTTTATTATAATATTTGCAAATTAAACATACATAGGTTATCGATTTTTGATGAGATTTGTAGCTCAGATTGATGATAAGTATGTAAGTTAGCTCACTGAGCTTGAAGGTTTGTTTTCAGATGTTTTGTCACCATACTAGGTAACAGTGAGACTCTCACTGATTATGTTACCTATTATGGTGACGAAACATCTGAAAAACCTTCAAGCTCAGCGAGCTAACTTACATACATACATAGGTTATTTCTGCAACTGCTGATTTTTAATACAACTGTTCCAGCTTAATTTCAGTTTTCAGAATGGCTATTGACCCCAACAGGGGTGATAATTGATTATAATGAGGGAGCTTACATTTTTAATAAAACTGTTTATATCGTAGTGCCAAAGTGATGTTGGTAAAATAGCATATTGAGAAATTTTCTTCAGAACAGCTGTTCAGTAGGTAAGATTTGAATTTTATTTCCACATGTTTTTTCTAATCTTTCATATCTGACCGAATATTATTTTCCTGCTTCTTCACTTCCTTGATATTTGTTGATTCCTTACAGTTAGCTGTTGACATATCTGTTGAACTAATGAGCCATGAGAAATCTTTTCCCTACCTTTGTTACATCCATTCTCCCAAAATTGCTGACTCTAATGCTTGTGTTTCATACATATAGCTAAATATTAAGAATTCATACCTCAGGGTAACTTACAGAGCATGAAGGAAAACATTGTTCCCAAGTATTTTACAGATCAAGGGCAAACAAACAGAACTGCTATGAATTCAAGTGGTAAAATTACTGACCTGGTAATTTACCAGGGGTTGGAATTTGCTGTTTTTGATTTGTGTTTAATTGTTGAAGCTGTTAATTACATATAGCTAGTTGCACAACTTGAGAACCATCAATTCTCAGGAAGGGAAACTGAACCTGAAACATTAACTCTGCTTTCACTCCACAGATGGTGACAGATCTGCTGAGTTTTTCCAGTAATTTTGTGTTTTTGTTTCTGATTTCCAGCATCCGCAGTTATGTGTTTTTTTTTAGAATCATCAGTGTTGTAGAATTCTAAAAATATGCATATTTTGAATTTTCCAAGTAGGGAACTGGTGCAAAAATACTCATCCAAATGTGTCATACTACTTTAAGCTGAACATAAAAATGATAGATTTTATGCATTTTTTAAGTTTTGCCAACAGTTTTAAACATGTTTGGTCCTTTCACATGATCTCAATCATTCTGTCCCAGCAGACCATGCTGAACTAATAGAGTAAGAATAACAAAAGTCCCATTTGATCATAATCCAAGATGATTTGGAAGGGATACATATACTTTAGAAAGGCATGCAGCAAAACTAGTCATCAGCAAGTAGTACTGCAGGGAATGGGACGATGCAGAGCCCTAATACTGAAAAACAGAAATGCTCTAAATCTTGCATTTTTCAGGAACTCTCTGTTATGAAACATCAAAAGCTTAAATGTGTACCTCAAATTAATATGTGTCATTAACTGAATTATGAAATGTCAAAAATTAAACTCTGGAATAATCTTTCAACATAATCATATGTAAAAGATGCATTTACACATTCATGATGCCATTCTCTGAATGGAGCCAAACATTGGGAGAAAGTGAGGACTGCAGATGCTGGAGACCAGAGTTGAAAGGTTTGGTGCTAGAAAAGCGCAGCAGGCCAGGCAGCATCCGAGGAGCAGGAGGATTGACGTTTCGGGCATAAGCCCTTCTTCATTCCTGAAGAAGGGCTTATGCCTGAAACATCGATTCTCCTGCTCCTCGGTTGCTGCCATGGAGCCAAACATTCACAAATGAAACACAAATAACATTTTAAATTCTCTTGAGGTTTGCCATAAACAAGAATTTTTTGAATTGAATTAAAATTTTCACAGTATTTTTGTTACTCAATGATTTAACTTCAAAAGAAATTTAGGAAAGAAAATTCTTAAAATTACTGTTTCTGATCTTTCAATTATAAACAAGAGAGGGCAAATTAGGCTGGATTTAATCATCTAGATTTAGATGTAAACTAAGATTAGCAGAGGCAATTTCTATGTTTGCCAAAGGTTTGTGAAAAGGTACTGATCATTTTCAGAATTTATTAAAAATTGGCTGCATTATTAATTTTTAAAAAGGCATCTAAAAACTGCACATGTAGCGAAACATGTTTTGCGGAATGTGAAATTTACAAACATCATTAAAAATAGCCAGAGGTCAAATTACCTTCAACATTTCACATGAACATTTACATTTCTGTGATCTGGTTAATGTTTGCTACCAAATGCAAAACAGACCAGGCTGTTTGCCTTAGTACCATTCCTCCAGTCCTACCATTAGTGTAAGGGATCCATTGCTATATGTCAAGAGACAGAAATTCTTGTCAGACCAGAACTTCCGACTTACAGCGTGACATAGCTGAAATTATTTGCATTAGCACCAAGGGAATGAAGTGATAGAGGATAGAATGGGGATAGAAGCTATTCAAGGTGGAAATGACTTGCAATGAAGGAACAATATAAGTTATTGGGCAGCATTGGTGCTGTGGTATTATCACTAGACTATTAATCCAGAGAGCCGGTTAATTTTCTGGGGACCCAGGCAGAAAATAGAAAGGAATGGAGGGATCTGAAAGGCTACCAGTTATGAAGGTATGGATGGAAGATTGGAGGCTTGAGAGAAATTTGGTGGAGGTGAACACTCTTCGGAGGTGTGATGTGGACTTATTGGGCCAAAGGCCTGTTCCCACACTGTAGGGATTCTATGATTCTCTGAATCAGATTGGAGGCCTAAACTTTGTGAGAACCATCAGGAGAGCTAATTGGAAGCTGGAATTGTGGCACATGTGGTCTGGTGTAGAGGGGAGGCTAGAAATTGGGTGGTGGAAGTGTTCTCTTGCAATAGTTAAGTGAATAGGTAAACTGGATCCAATAGGCAAGTAAAAATAAATATTATTTCAAGTTAAGCAATATTAGGCCCGCTTTTAAAGGGTCAGCTTTGGGATAATTTATCATAAAACAATTAAAGAGCAAAAACTATTTTATCATATTCAGCTATATTCAGCCAGACATAGCTGGTCATGTTACACTGCGGAATAATTTTTATCCTCACAGTAGCAATTGATGTAATTGTGATGTCTATTACAATCATCTAATTTACAGGGATAGAAATGACAAGTCAGTACATCTGACTGACAGTCTTTTGGTGTTATGCATCGATTATGTGTGTTGCTCAACTTTCTCAATATGTATTACAGAGTGACTTTGACAATTTAGCTATAAATTACCATCCAGTGAACCTAGCAAATTCTGACAGTGTAGCATTTAGTTATTGACTTGAAGGCTGTTTTTTGTTGAGTTGACTGGGTTTAACAAGTCCCTTATTGGCTTCTAGCAATTGTCTTTTCAACTTGATGTTTGAAATAGCATGTGGGAAGTTGTTCACCTTTAATTGGTACCAGGTAAGGAATGGAAATCAGAATGTAAAAAATTTAATCTGGTTCAGTCTGAAAATTTGTTATAGAAATGAAAAAAAAACAAGATATGACAGATTTAAAATTTAATGTTGCAAGTTGCTGCAAGTGCAAACCAGACATCTGGCATTTGTGTGAATGGACAAGCAACTGTGGATCTCCTTAATAAATTAGATTAAAGGATTGTGAAGTTAACAGCTTAAAGATTACAAATGTGTGGAGTGAATGAATTCAAAATAAAAACTTGAAATACAAAAGGAGAAATGAAGAGGGAAAAGATTAGATTGAGCAAGGGGAAAAATAGGTGAAGGAAAAGCTTGAAAAGAATTTAATTGTACATTTTATCATTTTAAAAAAAAGTTTCAATTAAAACCAGGAGGAATGAGACTCCACACTTGTAATGGCAAGTGTTTCGTGCTAGGACTATTGAATGAGTAATTAAAACATCACAGGATTAAAAGGACACTTAGATCTCATGACTACTTGTTGAGAGTTTAAATTGTATCCACCATGTAAGTATTGCAAATTTTCACCATTCAATGCATTTCAGTTATGAGGTAGACAGTGAGATGCCTTATTTGTTGAGTCATTGTGAAGTGGGGAATCTCAACTGAGAACCTTTGAATATCATGTTTGATCATGCATCTTTCTTTGTGCGGAATTACTTTTCTGCATCATTACCATTATTTGACAGTAAACTTAAACTGAGGTTTCACCCATAGGACTTTGATGATTAGTGACTGAGCAATTATGTAAATTGGGTAAATCTCTAAGCCACAGAGAGCCTTGAAATCACCCTGTGTTGGGTGATTTTTGAGGCGTAGAGCAGTGAACACTGCACGGATGGATAGAGGTTGAGGTTGGTGCTCCAGCATAGCTTTTAAACAGTGATGTTAAAATTTTTGACAAATTTAGAAAAAGTATGGAACTGGGTTTAATTTGTCACATCTCTATTTAATGCTCATGTTACACTGGCTCAACCCTTTTACTGATGTCACCTGTTAACTGTGGTTGGAGATGAGGAATTCTATTCTCATGTTAAGAGAAACCTGATGTATTAGTACAAGCTCTCGCAGGTCCTAGTAATTATTCCTGACCAAATATAGTTCCACTTATTGCTGTTAAGGCCCAAACCTTCCAAACTAAGAACATTGTCAATTCTGTAGATACGCTTAAGATGGTGTATCTACTATTTCCTTTTGCCCCCAACAATATAATTTATTCAAAAATTCTGTTTTAATAATTGCAAAGACATTTCAATTTGAGTACTGCAGAAACTGCACGAATATTCAACTTGTTCCCTTATAACTTAGTATGTTTGTCATAGACTTGATATTTATAAAATCTAGTTAGGCCCAAGACAATGGAGACTTTGTGGCAGAGAACCATCTCAAGCAATCCTTAACCGGTACCATATATGGCTAGATGTGGAAAATACCCCATGGCTTGAGAGGATGCAGAAAAGATTTACGAGGATGTTGCCAGCACTGGATAGGGAGAAGTGGGTAAAGGTGGATAAATCCCCAGGACATGATCAGGTGTACCCAAGAACTCTGTGGGAAGCTAGGGAAATGATTGCTGGGCCTCTTGCTGAGATAGCTGTATCATTGATAGTCACAGGTGAGGTGCCGGAAGACTGGAGGTTGGCAAACATGGTGCCACTGTTTAAGAAGAGTGGTAAGGACAAGCCAGGGAACTATAGACCAGTGAGCCTGACCTCAGTGGTGGGCAAGTTGTTGGAGGGAATCCTGAGGGACAGGATGTACATGTATTTGGAAAGGCAAGGACTGATTCAGGATAGTTACCA
>NC_057715.1:25863685-25886144 GCF_004010195.1 Chiloscyllium plagiosum
GGTTTCCTCAGATTACAACCGGATCTGGACCAGATGGGCCAATGGGCTGAGAAGTGGCAGATGGAGTTTAATTCAGATAAATGCGAGGTGATGCATTTTGGGAAAACAAATCTTAGCAGGACTTATACACTTAATGATAAGGTCCTGGAGAGTGTTGCTGAACAAAGAGACCTTGGAGTGCAGGTTCATAGCTCCTTGAAACTGGAGTTGCAGGTAGATAGGATAGTGAAGAAGGCATTTGGTGTGCTTTCCTTTATTGGTCAGAGTATTGAGTACAGAAGTTGGGAGGTCATATTGCGGCTGTACAGGTCATTGGTTAGGCTACTGTTGGAATATTGCGTGCAGTCCTGGTCTCCTTCCTATCGGAAAGATGTTGTGAAACTTGAAAGGGTTCAGAAAAGACTTACAAGGATATTGCCAGGTTTGGAGGATTTGAGCTATAGGGTGAAGCTGAACAGGCTGGGGCTGTTTTCCCTGGAGCATCAGAGGCTGAGGGGTAACCTTAAAGTGGTTTACAAAATTATGAGGGGCATGGATAGGGTAAATAGGCAAAGTCTTTTCCCTGCGGTCAGGGAGTCCAGAAGTAAAGGGCATAGGTTTAAGGTGAGAGGGGAAAGATATAAAAGAGACCTAAGGGGCAACCTTTTCACACAGAGGGTGGTACGTATGGAATGAGCTGCCAGAGGAAGTGATTAATAGGAAGGGTTTGGAGGGATATGGGCCAGGTGCTGGCAGGTGGGACTAGATTGGGTTGGGATATCTGGTCGGCATGGACAGGTTGGACCGAAGAGTCTATTTCCGTGCTGTACATCTCTGTGAATCTGTGACTAGATAGGCTGGAGCTATTTTCCCTGGAGCATCAGAGGCTGAGGGGTGACCTTATAGAGGTTTATAAAATCATGAGGGGCATGGATAGGGTGAATAGCCAAGGTCTTTTTCCTCGGGTGGGAGGGGTCGAAAAGATTGCATTGGTTCAAGGTGAGAGTGGACAGAGGGGTAAATTTTTCACACAGAAAAATTAATTTTTCAATCCTTCAATCCAATTTGTTAAGGAGATCTACAGTTGCTTGTCCATTCAGACAAATGTCAGATGTCTGGTTTGCACTTGCAGCAACTTGTAACCCCAAATGTGTATATGGAATGAGCTGCCAGAGGAAGTGTTGGAGAAGGCACACTTACAACATTTAAAAGGCATCTGGATAGGGATATGAGTAGGACACGTTTAAGTGCAATTGCAAACCAGACATCTGACATTTGTGTGAATGGACGTTTAGAGAGATTGGGTCAAATGCTGGCAAATATGACTTGGTCAGATTGGGATGTCTGGTCAGCATGGACGAAGTAGGCCAGAGGTCTGTTACTAAGCTATATGACTCTTATGACTAGGATCAGTAGTCTGAAAATGATCATAAACCCCTCCAGCATTTGCCAAGAGGCTCAGGAATCAATTTGTAGAAATAATAGAGACATGATAATCCACAAATTGTGTTTGTTGTAAGTGCATTTTATATGCTGTTAGATTCTTGTTCATTATCAGTTTTATTTTTTTTCCTGGTCTTGTAATATCTAGATTTTTTTTGACACACGTACCATGTATGTTTCCATATAAACCTAGTCCTGTTACCTTTGGGACAAAGATAATAAGTTAAGTATTGGTGAGAGGGCAGTTGGTATGATTTGATAAGGACTGTTTTGTGAATCTTGTAGTGCATTAGCAATGTATATAAATTAAATCCTTTAAGTGTATTACTTGCCACTTCTTTGAGTGTTAGTTAAACAGAATATTTTATAGGCATTGTAAATAATCCTTTGTTAGACCACAAATGAGTCTAAATACTTAATGTTAATTGATTAAATGAATTGAAAACTCAGTTTTAATAACCACTAACTAACAGTTATATCCATTAGAATCCATGAAATCACTGGTGCTAGTATTCATTCCATTGTCTTTGTTGCTTTAAAACGTCATCAAGCAATTCACCATTTCTTTTTTGTCCCTTCCAAAAACATTAATTTATAATTATTTCAAGTTTATGTTCGAAGCTATTGCACAATTAGTGACTGATTTTGTGAATATTTCAAGTGTTACACAATAAGATTGTTAGTAATTATCACAAGATATTTGTCTTCTTTCTCCAGCTTGCAAATGCCAACACCTTGATTAATCAAGCACAGCAACCTTACAGCTATCTTATTGAGACAGTACGCCAGAGAGACACTCAGATTCAGACCTATAAAGAAAAACTTTCACAACTGGAGAATGAAATATGGTAAATATCAACAACTATTAGCTTAACTGAGGTTATATTTATCGGAAAAGAAAACAAGCTGGACTGTTTCTTCCTCCAGAAATTAAAGTTTTGAGGGCAATGTGTTGGAGATCTTTAAATCTGTTCAATCATTTGATAGAATACACAAGAAGATGATGTTTCCACTTGCAGGCAAGAACAGAACTAGAGGCCACATATCTAAGAAGACCACTACTAAATGCAAAAAGGAATTTGGCCGAAACTTCTTTACCCAAGGATTGATTAGAATGTGGAGCTTGCTATCGTATGGTTGGGTTAAATAGCAAAGATGAATTCAAGATGGGGAAGAAATAAATAGAATGATAGATTGATGGGCTAGTTGAAGTAAGATATATGTAGGCTTTGGTAAAGCAGAAACATTTGTATATGCCTGCAGGGACAAATGGCTCATTTCTGTGTTATAAACATTTGATGCTTAGAAAAATGCAAACTAATTTTCACCTTTAATATCCATGGACCATGTTGAATTTCTCTCTGATTTACTGTCAACTCATTCAGCTGTGGGAAGCTGAGTAAAATGTGCAGAAAGTTGCTACTACATAAATTACATTGGCAAAAGGCACAGGAATTCTCTTCTAAGAGGAGCATAATTTGTCTTTAGTGAGATAGGAGCGTAGGAATAGTAGTATACCAGTCAGACTCTCGAACCTGTTCCACCATTCAATGAGATCATAACTGATCAATGGCCAAACTTCATGCACTTGCCTTTGGCTCCTTTGCCTTAACACCTTTGCTGAACAAAAAATTTATCTATCTCATATTTAAAGTTAACAACTAATTTAGCATCAAGTGCCATCTGTAGAAGAGAATTCTTAATCTCTATCATCCTTTGTGTGTAGAAATTCTTCCTAACATCTCTCCTCAATGATTTAGTCCTGATTTTAAGACTATGTGTCCCCAGTTCTAGAATCTCAAATCAGTGGAAGTAGTTTATCTTTATCTACCCTGTCTTTTCCTGCTATCTTGAAGACTTTGATCAGATCGCCCCATTACCTTCTAAATTGAGAGAAAACATGCCTAATTTGCAAAATCTCTCCTCACGACTTAGTCCCTGAAATCTATTCTTGCCTCAGTACTTATGCACCATGCCTCTATGACACTTGCCTCATATTATCTTTTGTCTTGCCAAAGGCATTAATACTAACCACTGCTAAGACTGCCTGTGATTCCCGCTGCTGGCACTGTTTAAAGGCCAGTTGTGCACCCTGTCAAGTACTGTCAGCCAGAGGTTGCCCTTCATCATACACATAGTGGGATGGGAAACAAAAATAAACATTTCTCAGTGCAGGTAGGTGGCTTAGCTGACATTTCTATGCAAGTGCACATTCATTAAGAAGACTATAGCAGGACGGAACCCCTGACCCTGAACACCTCCGCCTTTCACTTAGTGTGCCAGGACCCCTGGACTTGGCTGAGGAATACTCCCCTTAGACTTTGAAGCAGGACCATTTGGTTGATACACATCTGGTGTTCTGGTCTTGAGCATTGCTAGCATATGGTGCAGATATGGCATTAACAGAGCATGGTGCCTTACGAAAACATTTCCACAGGAGAAACATGACTGCTGACAACCATTACAGGCTGCCTGGCATTCTGTCTGTGTTAAATAGCAAGGCAAGACAGTGATACTGTCAGCATTTAAACTCTGGCTGAGGGGACAACACAGAAAAAGATAATCTAGGTAAGACAAAGCAGAGATTCAATGAGCATCCAAATGAGCACAAAGAGAATGCTTGCTAAGACAGCAAGTGAAAAACCCTGAGGTGCATCCAGGTCCACTCTGTGAAATGGGTGCTTGTCCCTGGGTGCAAAATATCCTGGCCACAGCATTACAATAAAAGGTGCCAATGCATTCCATAGTGCAGTATTGAAGTGCGGTGAGTCTGGCATTGGTCTTATGCCAACCTCTGTGGATAAGTCCTGAGATGTTTGGTAACTGCAGTTTAAGGTGGCAGCCCAGACAGGCAAGCAGTGAGCTATAGCCACTTGGTACCCACTCTGACTTTCATGTTGGGAATAGTCGCTTTGTAGTTTCTGTCCGGCAGGTAGGAGGATTGGATATGACTTGTCATTGAGGCAAAATCAGATAATAATGGCATGCTAATGTGTACAATGGATGCAAAAAAGCTTCTCATCATTCATTGCTGAAGTTCTCATCTTACTGTTCAAAACTTGGTTGCATAATAGGACTATTTTTGCAAATCTCATTTCTTTTAAATTCATCCTAGTTTCCCAACTCACTTGCCAATGCCCACCTTGTTCAAATTGGAAAGATTCCACCAACAGTTCCATATCAAGTTGTTGTGTGGCTTGGAAGTGAACTTAACAAGTGGTGATCAAGATATTGCCAAGGCTTTGTAGCAGGCATGTGCAATGTGTGGTTGAGAGCTCTTGTATCATACTAAGCTGCACTCATACTTTTTCTAATATGTTGTTTGGAAAAATTGTATTTGGCTTTTCAAACATTCTGCAGTTGAACCTAGTCAAAAAGTGTGGTGCAGGAAAAGTGCAGCAGGTCAGGCAGCATCCTGCTGTGCTTTTCAGCACCACACTTTTCGACTCTGATCTCCTGTATCTGCAGTCCTCGCTTTCTCGTGCAGTTCCTAAATCCATCAAGATGTTAATTCCTTTTTATAATTTTTCCATGAGCTTATGTTGAATCACGTTGGCAATGGATGACGAATTCCAGAAATCCAGTTTATAATTGATAGCTGTGTGGATACAGGATTTGGTGGTAGTGACAATGATGTAGGTGATGGTGCAGACATGGAAATAACGTTTTCTAGTATTGGGTGGGAGGTGAGATTTACATCTGAGCTTAGGATTGAATCAAACACAAAAGTTCTCCACAGCGTAATGCAGCCTGAGAAAATGACAAAGGGACAGAGTCCCTTAGCTCTACTCCAAGTTGAGCTGGAGAAACTGTTATCATCCACTGTCAATGACAGGCAGTCTGCAGACACAAAATGATTGTAAAATGAAGGAAAGTGATGGAAATAGATCTGGACTGCCATTAATATGCCCGTTAGGGCTCATACTATGGTCTTTAGACATTATAATCAAGACAAAGGAACCAACAAAGCATCATTGAGGGACTCTGCAGGAAACATGAGAAGCCAGAGCTCAAAACAGCCAAAGCCAGTTAAGGCAGACAGGACATAAGGTTAGTCCCATGTAACTGGACTGCAGATGTCAATCAAAAATCAGAAAAGAATACTGCAGTTAAAGAATATGTTTAAAGTCATGTTGAATGCAACAATTTGGAATGTAAATACTGTTATAATCCCAAACAGTACCACCAAATTTATGATTCGACCTGCATTTGTGTTATTCAAAATATTCATCTTTTTGCAATGATTTTGTTGTACCTATCTAACAGAACGAGCTGGCTTTCCTACTAAAGCATTTGTTCACCTTATCTACCCAATAAACATTGCCACGGCTAATATAACTTAAGGTCAACTTACCAAATTTCAATATTGAACACTCCTTGCACATACACCAAAACGACAATGTTTTGCATTGATTGTCAAATTTTTTGAGGGCTTAGTTAATGCATATTTTCTAGCTTTGCCTTTGTCCTATCCTATCCTGTTGCTGATTGACCATGTAACTCAAGTGGTGATAAAAGGAGTCCATCTTCGTATCTGTCAGCCACATCTTGTACTTTTGAACATTTTTGCATTATGAAACAGTAACTTTCTTTTATATCTTGCAGCCATATCTGAAACTTAGTTCAGCTTTGAATCTGTTTTACTAAGATTGAACCTTAGTTGAACTTGAATTTAAATTGGAATTTGTTAGCCAGGACTATCACCAGGCCTCAGTCAGAATATCTACAAATCATCAGTAACAATATTGAGTTAATTTAAAGTGTCTGTCTATAATGCAACATAAAAATAGATAATGACCTGGAGCTTGAGGTGGTGAATAAATTTTACATGTGACCTGAGCCTGAATTAAGTTTTAAAAAAATCTTGTGCAGCACTAAGCAAGATTTAGGTCTTTTTGGACTAGATTTAATGTTTACAATTAACAAAGCATTTCTAAATTTATGTGACACAGACTTTCATTGCCTTCACAATAACTTATCTGATATAGCCTCTGACAGTCTTAACAGTTTGGATATTTGTGAACCATTCTCAAAGAACCAGGCAATAAGTATGAGGATAACCATCCTCAGCAACAGTTTATTTTGGTAGCTCCAAGGTGTATCGTCTAACAGAAGTATTCCCTGTTTTGGCATCAGTTGTCAATCCCTGTCAGACAAGATTTGAAATCTAATATATTTGAAACCCTGTTGGCTGAAAAAATCCTCAGAGAAGATGCTTCTTGCAGAAGTTCATAACTCATCTCTTGCTTTCGATCTTATCTTCTCTTGCCATCACAAAGTTGTTACGTAGTCCCAGGTGATCCGTTTCCACACTCAGCAGGTTGTACTATTACCACGAAAACTGTCAAGGAAACAGAAACTTCCCATGTTGCATTTTCACACTTTCTTCAGATCTTACTCAATGTTAAAAGATGCATCATATTTGATATTGTTTAGAGATCTTATGTTTAGAAGGATTTCAGAAAAAAAATATTTATTTCAAGCTTTGTAAAAATAGCTAGAGTGGTTTCTTTTGAAAAGTTCATTCCAAGGTGACTGTGGACAGATTTCTTCTAATTTTTGTAAATTCACATGATGTGATAGTTGCTTGTTTTGCTGTAGAGCCTATTGGGGTTGTTTTGAAGAGTGACTGGCTTAGAGAGATTCTTGAGATGGAAATGTGTTGCTGGAAAAGCGCAGCAGGTCAGGCAGCATCTAGGGAACAGGAGAATCGACGTTTCAGGCATTAGCCCTTCTTCAGGAAGGGCGTTCTGTCTGTGTTAAATAGCAAGGCAAGACAGTGATACTGTCAGCATTTAAACTCTGGCTGAGGGGACAACACAGAAAAAGATAATCTAGGTAAGACAAAGCAGAGATTCAATGAGCATCCAAATGAGCACAAAGAGAATGCTTGCTAAGACAGCAAGTGAAAAACCCTGAGGTGCATCCAGGTCCACTCTGTGAAATGGGTGCTTGTCCCTGGGTGCAAAATATCCTGGCCACAGCATTACAATAAAAGGTGCCAATGCATTCCATAGTGCAGTATTGAAGTGCGGTGAGTCTGGCATTGGTCTTATGCCAACCTCTGTGGATAAGTCCTGAGATGTTTGGTAACTGCAGTTTAAGGTGGCAGCCCAGACAGGCAAGCAGTGAGCTATAGCCACTTGGTACCCACTCTGACTTTCATGTTGGGAATAGTCGCTTTGTAGTTTCTGTCCGGCAGGTAGGAGGATTGGATATGACTTGTCATTGAGGCAAAATCAGATAATAATGGCATGCTAATGTGTACAATGGATGCAAAAAAGCTTCTCATCATTCATTGCTGAAGTTCTCATCTTACTGTTCAAAACTTGGTTGCATAATAGGACTATTTTTGCAAATCTCATTTCTTTTAAATTCATCCTAGTTTCCCAACTCACTTGCCAATGCCCACCTTGTTCAAATTGGAAAGATTCCACCAACAGTTCCATATCAAGTTGTTGTGTGGCTTGGAAGTGAACTTAACAAGTGGTGATCAAGATATTGCCAAGACTTTGTAGCAGGCATGTGCAATGTGTGGTTGAGAGCTCTTGTATCATACTAAGCTGCACTCATACTTTTTCTAATATGTTGTTTGGAAAAATTGTATTCCAGCAACACATTTCCATCTCTGATCTCCAGCATCTGCAGACCTCACTTTCTCCTTAGAGAGATTCTTGTTTTATTGGAATCAGTTGGAGGAAAGCTTGCTAAGAACAAGCTTCTTCGGTGATTTTTCCAGTTTCTGAACTTAAACCCTCTTGCTGAGTTCAGCATGAAACCTGTTAGCTCTTTTGAAAGTGTGTTTGAGGGAATATCTCAAGCTTGTATTTCTTAAACAAGTTGTGTCTTCAAGACTCTTGAGACAGGTACGAAAATTTCAGAACAACAAACTCTGGAACATTATATGCTTTATTATTTTCTTTTCAAGAAAAACTGAGAAATTATCTCTTTTTTTCTGAAGAGTAAGTTTGTGTGGTTGTGTGTATTTTGGGAATATTTAGAGGAATCAGCATTCATACTTGTATATTACTGACTACGTATGTTAACTAATTAATGCTTCATAATTGAATAAATTTATTTTGAAAGTAAAGCAATAAATATATTTAAGAAACCTGGTTGTTGCATCTTGTTTAAAACCTGATATGGATAAGGCATTTAATTGGTCATCTTGATAATTGGGAAAAGTAGTTCTATTTAATTTGTGACCCATGGAGTATTGGGAATACAGTAGTAGTGCACTCCTTCAACCTAATTCAAATTAATGGAAAAACAGCAAAATGGGGACCTAAATTGTTGGTAGATCTTGAGCGCTTCTTCTGAACTATTAAATACACTGAGCTAATTCTAAACACAAAATAGCATGGAAATGCAAGTGTGAGACACAGATTTCCAGGTGGATTCAAGTACATGACCTTTTACCAACTTAGCATGATGTTTCCATGTCATTTATGCTCTTGTGCCAATTATTCCTATTAAATCCACAGTGAAGTATGGAACAGCGGCTGCTTTACATACGCAAAACACTTGGAGATTTTGCCAGAAAGGAAGCACAAAGCAATTGCTCTTTAAACAGACACAGAGATGATGATATCGTGAGCAAGAGTCTCTTCCTCTTAGCCTCGTGCCCCTAGGTCTTTGCTTGACAGGTAGTGATGCTGATGGTGGAACTTACTTCCTGTTTCCAACCCAATTAAGATCTGAGCAGAGTACAAACTTCTGTGGATCACCTAGTTAGTCTTAAGTGTGAACGTGGCAACCTACTACCTCAGAGCCTGAAAGCTCTGAAACCAGCAAATATTTCTGCTGCTTTTCAATACTGCCAGAAAATCTGGTTTTCATTCCGTGCTTCAAGGTGAGAATTGGATCAATTGCAAACAGCAGATGACAAGTGTTGTTGGCACATAGCGAATGACAAATCTTGAACAGCACAGTTCACCGTAAAAATATCTCGAGGTGTTTCTGCACCATTCTGACCACCAAACATGACTTATTAAATGCCATTACTAGAAATTGGCTCTGCTAAACTTTAGCAGTAGCTACTTGTTCCCTGTGTGATTTAGTTACGTTTAATACCAGCTTCACTGTATAATTGTGTATAATTAAACCTAACCCCCAAGTACATCTTTTCAGCTGACCTGGTATCTCATTTTTCAGTTATATAATTGTCATTTTTCAGTTGCGTTTTTTTCATCAAAATAAGCTTTGTGAGTAATTTATTTGAAGCCCATGATTATGCATTAATCTTAAAAGTTGTAGTATGTTTGTAAATACTGTGAAATAATTGTTTATTCAACTTAAGTATTCCAAGTGGGAAAAAGCCTTTATTAAATAAAACATGTGGTCCTTACTATGCTCAAATATGTACCTGCTTTTTTTTTCAGTCAATCAAATAGAGAGAAAGCTGCTTTACTTCGCATGAAAAACCAAATGGCAGCAGATCTAGAGAAACTCTTGAACCAACGAGAGGTATTTGTTTTCAAATTATCTTACATTTGGCAGGACATAAAGACATAAGAAATAGGAAAGGCAATTGGTTACTGTTATTTTTTGGGGGTTTTCAAAAGCTGTTTCTAAGTCAGAATGGAACGAAAGATTGAAATGAGTTAATTTCAGTGGGGGAAAATGCGACACGAGTTCCAATGATTTGCAAGCTGCTGGCATAACAGATGTACCAACCCATGGAAAACAAGAGAATTTAGTAAGTTAATGTTCACTTGGACTAATTATATAATTATAACTGATTGAACAAAGAAATTGAGCTATAGTAAGAAATGGTCATGTACGAATGGCTATTTATGCTGTTGGAAGAACAATAGGCAGTGACCGGATTATTTTTTAAGCATGTACCTGATGTGGAAGTTTAGTGGGATTTTCTATGTTAAACACATTGGATGTTAGGGCAATGTACAGGGTATCTGTAAGTGCCATTCCTATCAAAACATTTTATTGTAATTGTAAGATGCGGTACCTTCATTTAACAATGTGCGCACCTGCAAATTTAGCCATTACAGAAGCAATTGAAATACATTCTACAATAGTTAAACATATTTACTTCCAACAGTTTGACAGGCACAAAACAGTGCTACTGTGACAGATTTGATAAGAACTTGTAATCTTCATTGAAAATAACTCTTCAGAAACAGTCAACAAAGAATATTCTACCCACATACTCGATAAAAACATATTCAAGGTTTTTGAAATTTGTCTTTGGTACACTGGAATTTATAAATAGTATAAGCTATTAGTATAAAAATCATATACAAAGATATCTGTAAATTATACTTTTAATTACTGTGAGATTCTTCAAATTATTTATGTTCCTCTTGTGCTGAACAACTAGAGTAAGAAAAATAACAGCATGCATATTGATGGCAGTGTGGCTAGAATAAAACTAACATTTTCAAGGTTTGAGTTTGAATCCATTTGTACTGGCTGATGCGCTTTTGTCATGTTTTTGAAGAATGTGCATAAAAATATCTTTAATTCTGCGTATAATCAAAACATACTTCTCAAACGTTTTCCCGTCATGACCACAATTTGATGCTTCATTTTAGTTATGGGGGAAGATTAGAGGCAATAACTGGTAGATGGTGTGCTACCTGAGAGAGTTGCAACAGTGGCACTGGGGGGAGAGCTGAGAGAGTGAAGAGGGGGCTGTTTAATTCTCAGAGTTTTAAATACAAAAGAGCACCTACTTCTCAAGGTTTTTCAAAATAGCATTCTCTAAGTTCAGCAGATTATGCCATGCCAGTTTTAAAAATACTCAGGTGATAAAGGTGCTGCATAACTTTTACCCTCAGTCATTGTTCCATGGTAGCCATTGCTGCTTTGGAGCTCATGACCCACAGCTTGGAAAAGCCTGGACAAGAACATAAACCAGGAGTGGACTACTTTACCCTTACCTCTGAAGTCAGTTGCACCATTCATTTAGATTAAGTCTGTCCACACTAAACTTTAGTGATTTATTTACATGGACACTCAGATTATTTAGTCCTTGTTTCTCAGTATTTGGAAAATATGCATTTATTTTCTTTAATGATCACCTATTTATCCAAATAAACTCCAAATTAAAACAATTTGGAGATGCCGGTGATGGACTGGGGTGGACAAAGTTAAAAATCACACAACAGCAGGTTATAGTCCAACAGGTTTAATTGGAAGCACACTAGCTTTCAGAGCGTCACTCCCACAACCACCTGATGAAGGACCTGTTGGACTATAACCTGGTTTATCATTTGTCACAGCTGTGCCCACTCAACTAATCTGACCCCTTTTATAACATGCTTCTCCCATCTTCAATACTTACTCCACCTCAACTTAGTGTAATCAAAGCTTGGTTTAAAGCTGTCTATTCCTTGATCCAGATGTTTTCTATTCAGCCTGTTCAGAGATATAATTACGTAGCTGCAGCAGGTGAGACTTGAACCTGGACCTCCTGATCCAGAGATAGGGGCACTGCAACTCTGCCACAAGACCCCTCCTTTATGCAATGCGTTGATGAATATTATGAAAAGCTGTATCTTGTTACGTATCCCTGCTAATCAAAAATATACGCTTTAACTCTAGTGCCTGTCTTCGATCTCGCAACTCCTTTCCAACTAATATCGCAAGGTTGCCTCCAAGTCTTTGTACATTGATTTTTACGAACTGCTCTTCTGTGAAACTTAGCTTGGAATACTGGACAACATAATATCCACTTACACTCTCTTGAAATACGACACTGACCCTGTTGGGTTTTTTACATCAATCCAACAGCTTTATGGCAATTTGTACTGCTATCATTTTACTTCGAAATTTTTTAAAACTAAATTTAAATTTTCAAGCTGCCGCAGTGGAAGTTGAACTCTTATTCAAAAATCAACTGTTTACAATTTCAAGAAAAACTAATTCAATGTGAACATTAATTAATCACAGAGTCATAGAGATGTACAGCACGGAAACAGACCCTTCGATCCAACTCGTCCATGCCGACCAGATATCCCAACTCAATCTAGTCTCACCTGTCAGAACCCGACCTATATTCCTCCAAACCCTCACTATTCACATACCCATCCAGATGCAATCATACCAGCCTCCACCACTTCCTCTAGCAGCTCATTCCATACACGTTCCACCCTCTGCGTGAAAAAGTTGCCCCTTAGGTCTCTTTTATATCTTTCCCTTCTCACCCTAAACCTATGCCCTCTAGTTCTGGACTCCCCCACCCCAGGGAAACAACTTTGTCTATTTACCCTATCCATGCCCCTCATGATTTTATAAACCTCTATAAGGTCACCTCTTAACCTCCGACGCTCCAGGAAAAACAGCCCCAGCCTCTGCAGCCTCTCTCTATAGCTCAAATCCTCCAATCCTGGCAACGTCCTTGTAAATCTTTTCTGAACCCTTTCAAGTTGCACAACATCCTTCCGATAGGAAGGATACCAGATTTGCACGCAATGTTCCAAAAGTGGCCTAACCAGTGTCTCGTACAGCTGCAACATGACGTCCCAACTCCTGTACTCAATGCTCTGACCACTATCCTACCAACCTGCGACTCCACTTTCAAGGAGATATGAACCAGCACTCCAAGGTCTCTTTGTTCAGTAACACTCAGGACCTTACCATTAAGTGTACAAGTCCTGCTAAGATTTGTTTCCCAAAATGCAGCGCCTCACATTTATCTAAATTAGCTCCATCTGCCACTTCTCAGCCCATTGGCCCATCTGATCAAGATCCCATTGTAATCTGAGGTAAACTTCTTTGCTGTCCACTGCACCTCCAATTTTGGTGTCATCTGCAAACTTACTAACTGTACCTCTTATGCTTGCATCCAAATCATTTATGTAAATGACAAAAAGTAGAGGACCCAGCACCGATCCTTGTGGCACTCCACTGGTCACAGACCTCCAGTCTGAAAAACAACCCTCCAACACCACACTCTGTCTTCTACCTTTAAGCCAGTTCTGTATCCAAATGGCTAGTTCTCTCTATATTCCATGAGATATAAGCTTGCTAACCAGTCTCCCACGGGAAACCTTGTCAAACACCTTACTGAAGTCCAAATATATCACGTTCACCACTCTGCCCTCATAATCCTCTTTGTTACTTCTTCAAAAAACTCAATCAAGTTTATGAGACATGATTTCCCATGCACAAAGTTATGTTGACTATCCCTAATCCCCCTTGCCTTTCCAAATACATATACATCCTTTCCCTCCGGATTCCCTCCAACAAGTTGTCCACCACTGACGTCAAGTTCACTGGCCTGTAGTTGCCTGGCTTGACCTTACTACCCTTCTTAAACAGTGGCACCATGTTAGCCAACCTCCAGTCTTCCGGCACCTCACTTGTGACTATTGATGATACAAATATCTCAGCAAGGGGCCCAGCAATCACTTCCCTAGCTTACTACTGGGTTCTAGGGTACACCTGATCTTGTCCTAGGGTTTTATCTACTTTTATTGCATTTCAAGATATCCAGCACTTCCTCCTCTATAATATGGACATTTTTGAAGATGTCACCATCTATTTCCCTACATTCTGTATTTTCTATGTCCTTTTTCACAGTAAACACTGATGCAAAATACTCATTTAGTATATCCCCCCCATCTCTTGCAGTTCCACACAAAGGCCACCTTGCTGATCTTTGAGGGGCCCTATTCTCTCCCTAATTACCCTTTTGTCCTTAATGTATTTGTAAAAACCCTTTAGATTCTCTTTAACTCTATTTGCCAAAGCTATCTCATGTCCCCTTTTTGCTCTCTTGATTTCCCTCTTAAGTATACTCCTACTGCCTTCATACTCTTCCAAAGATTCATTTGATCTATCCTGTCTATACCTGACATATGCTTCCTTCTTTTTCTTAACCAAACTCTCAATATCTTTAGTCATCCAGCATTCCCTATACCTTCTAGCGTTTCCTTTCACCCTAACAGGAATATACTGTCTCTGTTCTCTCATTATCTAATTTCTGAAGGCTTCCCATTTTCCAGCTATCCCTCTATCTGCAAACATTTGCCCCCAATCAGCTTTTCAAAGTTCTTGCCTCATACTGTCAAAATCAGCCATCCTCCAATTTAGAACTTCAAATTTAGATCTGGTCTATCCTTTCATTAATGAAACATTGATAATTTGGTCGTCGAAAATAATATTTAGGGCATTTTTCTTTCGACTAAATGTTACGCAAAACATACCAGTCTTGCTGGCACAAATGAGTATCACTATCAGACCTTATGTGTTGTTCACAACAATGCATTTTGCAAATCAATTTTTATATTGCTTCTGAATGTATTGATTTGGTGTGATGAACTTAAACCTCTGAAGTTTAGTAATAAAGAAGTAATATGGTTTTAGTTAATTCACACTATGGAATTATATCAACATATGGAGGTTTGGTTTTTAATATCAGGTATCTTTCAATTGCAATGTAATAATTTGAGAACCATCATCTGTATCTTATAGTCCTTAGATCATTAAAGCAGTTATTACAGCTGGTATAAAATGCGGCAAATGTTCAGTGCTAAAGTAATTATTTTGAAAGTAATTATATTTGGAGTTGGTGGGGTTGGTGATATTGGTGCATTCATCATATTTAATGGAACAACAAATATGCATGCCTCCTTGTGCCTTTTGAAAAGGAATCTCACTTTATAACTGACACACTAGTGAAATCCATTGGAGAAAATTGAAGAAGACAACCTGCTTGTGTCACTTAAAGCTGTTTGTAGAATTGTTGGCCCAATGTATCTCCAGATGTCTATTAATGAGGTTCAGCTGGCATGATAATTGGCAGAGGGCCCATGCTGCATAACAGAAGTGTTTGGCAACAAAATCTTTCTTGCTATTTTTACCTTACAATCCACCGAATCTTGAAATTGAGAATTGCTTTTGTAAACTGTCTTCATGCTTGGAGCATAAATCTTTGATCATGTGCTCAAATCAAATTAATTTGTGCTACTTTCATCATTCAGTTATTCCGTGTAAAAGTATATGGTTTACATCATAACTTATCTACCTTTATACTTAAAACAGCCCCGGTGAATTCCCTTGGAGTAATTTTGCATACTGAGCTGGTCTCATCTTCAGCAAGTTGACATTAACTGTGTTGCCTTCCAGGACAGCTGCACTAAACTGACAGCTTTTTTATATATGAGTCGCAAAATGTCCGGTCACTTACATGAGTGATCAAGTCACTGGTATACTAATTCCTACTTTGCTCTAATTAAATCCTTTTTTAAGCTATTTTGCATAAACGTAATTGCTTAGTTGTCATTTAAATACATTTTCATGCAAAAACCAATAGCATTTTATCAAAATTTTATGAATAAGTGCTACTGAAGATGAGGTAATGAAACTGTCAATATCCTTGCAGTGAACCTAAACATCTACCCAGATCTTCCAGTCTGAGGATTACCGGAGACCAGACATATGACCCATCACCATGGAATTGTCCAGGGGTTTTAAGTTATAATGGGTAGTTCGCCTGTTCCCTGCTATTGTGTCTTCAACTTAGAGTTGAAGACTTGACAGTTCGACTGTACTTATCGGATAGTTACCCAGGAATGTTTAAAATTTAGGCAAACTGCAATTAAGTACAGAGCTAAGTGCAGAACTGATCCCATTCCGTTTATTCCCCATCACTATCAGTCTGACTCTTCAGCTAACCCCACCTACACACTGACCAGCACAACTATCATTCCTGACCATGCTAACACTAATTGCCTGACTAGCCCCTGAACGGATTACTCCTTTAACCTACCAGTCATCCCTGCCCACTAATGTCACTCACCCTACTCATTCATTATTCATAAATGTTCACTCTGGACATTCAAACTTATCTTAATGGCAGCTTTGCCATAAAAGAGGGCAAGACTTGTTTTCCCTAACTGTGATCTGATGGAATTGACTCAGGGATGCTGTGCTCTGTGTTTTGAGGAGGCCAGATAGGAAGAGCCAGAAAGAAATCTGGAACAGTGTCATCTGAGAGATAAGTTTGAACAGAACAGAAATTCTATGATGTTCTCTTTTCCCCAAAACAAATCCAACAATGAATACTTTAAATACTAAATGTAAAGGGGGCAATATATTAAACAGGTATAAAAACAAAAGAAAGCGTTGCCTTATTTTGCCTCTTTAAAAATAGAATCTGAACTTTTCAAATGCAGATTAACTTGCATCATCCTCTTCATATTACCCAACTGTCAGGTGGGAAATGGGGAAGAGGCCCTATCTAGACTTTTGTTACTCCCTGTACATTTTACTTACTCATTTAATTTTCTAATGTTATTTCTTAATGGATCTCAGAAATAAAAATAAGCAACCATGTTTAAATGATGGTTTAATGCTGTGGTGACCAATAAACATTAAAATTCCACTCATTAACTTATAAAACTGCATGTACATTGCACCCATTAAAAAATCAGCATTTGGTGCTAAATAAAAAACAAACGAACTGCAGATGCTGTACATCAGAGACAAAAACAGAAGTTGCTCGAAAAGCTTAGCAGGTCTGGCAGCATCTATGGAGAGAAAGCAACAGTTCTGAGGAAAGGTCACTGGACTCAAAACATTAAATCTGCTTTCTCTCCACAGATGCTTCCACACCTGCTGAGCTTTCCCAGCGATTTCTGTGTTTGGAGCATATGGTGCAGTTTTATGAAAATTCATTTAATGTACCTAGTCATTTTAAAATAAATCTTGGAAAGTTTGTTCCTCAATTAATTCTGAAACTTGAGGACTTATTGAAGTCATTTACATTGCTATCCTTGTGGAGGAACCATAAACCAAGATACCAAATTTACTGTGACTCACAAATAAAGAAATTGCCAGCAGGATTCCTCTTTTTGTAGCTTTTAACTTATATCCAACATGTGAATTAAGAGGCAATTGATACGTAAAATAAAAATGTAAATTGTACATTTATTTGTCAATGCAATGAAGATGTGCATTATGCCACCACAAACATTTGTATCGTTCCCCATCAATATTCAAAGCGTTCTCTGACAACTGCTTTGTGTTCAAGTTTCACAGCTATGATTATCTTCAGCGAGGCAGAATTCTGTTGACCTTCTGTCTTTGTTACATGGCATCCCTGATGGCTGAACATTCCTGAGTTCCTTTTCACCTAATCAATCTTTCACATCCCAATTGACGATTTGGCCATTTCTGGTTCAGTATCAAGCTGTTCTGCATCTCTGAGAAATTCACTCAGATCTCCAGCTTTTAGACCTTTTTAGGCCGTTCATATCGCCTCCAAATTCTGCCTGATAAGCAGATGTCTTCTTGAGCGAAATTTATTTCTTCTCATAAGATTTTGTTGTGTTCTTCTTTTTGCTCAGCCTGTTTTCTTTTAGTGTCTTCATCTGTAACTTCACTTCTGGTTCCTCTGCTTGTAGATTTCCTTTGTGTATGAATCTCTCCATGTTTGGGCATTCTATACCTGGATCTCAACTTCCCTCCTATTGATACTGTTTTTGAGTCAAGAATTACCAGGTCAAGTAGATCAGTATTTGTTCTAGCAAGTGATCACTTGTGAGGGATTCTGACTTTCAAAAGTTATTTCCAAGCTCTCTCAAAAATAACTTAGCTTCTGTTTTACTTCCCTCATGGGACATGTACGGTGCTGACTGGGCCAGCATTTTATTATCCATCCCTAATTGCCCCAAAAAAGTGGTGATGAGCTGCAGTCCACATGCTATAGATTGACCTACAATGAAGTCCGATTCTAAACTTCACTACATAAAAATACCTATGAAAGTACATGAACTGCATTTAAATCCCCTCAAGTACTTCATCCCAAATATTAAAAAAACAAGCGTTTGTATTCATTATGCCAGAGCAAAAGTCTATTATTCTTTCAATACCATCTTTGGCAAATACAATGTGAATTTACAGCCTTTTATTTATTCATGGGAAATGGGCATTCTGATTGTGCCAGTGTTTAATGCCCATAGACATTTTGTTGAAAATAGACTTTTTCCTTGCTGTACCATTTACACATCAAAGACTGTCACACTTTATTGTGGGTTGTCCTTAAAATGTCTATTTTTGAATTTTAGATCAGATATTAAAACGAATCTTTCAATTTACTTGTTAAATCAACACAAGTGTACATTAGCAGCAAAATTGGAGAGTAAAGCATTTTGTGGTTGTGTTGCTTGTCTGTGTTGATTATTTGCTTTAATATCAGTTATGTTTATATGTTTCAGGAATTGGCAGTAATGAAGCAAGTTCTGATAAATTTGCACAACAAGCAGCATGGTGATGGCTTACCAGTTTCTCGTGATGATCTCAAAAGTAATCCTATTGCCCAAGCAACAAAATTGTCTCTGAGCATTCCCCCACATGAGGATGAAAATGTCTACAAACCAAAACCAACTATTTTTGTAAGTTATCTTTTTCTCGGAAGCAAAGAAAGCACTGGTTTTATTTTACCAGATCATTTTCTTTTATTTGTTCGTGGGATGCGGCCATTGTCCATTGGTCAACATTTATTGAGCGTCCCCAGTTCCCCTTGAGAAAGTCGTGGTGAGCTGCCTTCTTGAACTGCCGCAATTTATGTACTGCAGGTGGACCATAATGCCCTTAGGGATGAATTCCAGGATTTTCGCTGATGTTGCACTGGGATGGACAAAGCCACAAGTCACGCAACACCAGGTTATAGTCCAATAGGGTTTTGAAATCACAAACATTTGGAATGCTGCTCCTATGTCAGTAGAAGTGGAGGGAGGCACACAGGCACAGAATTTATAGACGGAGAGAGCATTACAAGATAATTCTAGGTAATTAAGAGTGTCAAAAGACAGTATAAATGGTGTGAGTGGAGTGTTGACAGGCTGAATAACAAGTCTTTACTGGTGATTGAAAGTGTCAAAATGGTGTGAGTAAAGTGGCAACAGTTGAATAGCAAGTGAAGGGATTATCCATGATCTGATTAATTGAGGCTGAAAGATAATTACAAAAAAATCAAAAATAAGATGGTGCTAGAAACAAATCAAATGTCTGGAATAACGTGATAGGTATCAGAGTTGCATGGTAAGGGTCTAACCAAAGTAACAAGTAACCCAAAAGCATACCAACTAATAAAGGTAGAGAGATCATAGCAAGTTATTAAGGTGATGGTGTCAAAACAGAATAGTAAGAAAGATTTTACAAACACAGAACATGGTGGGGTTACGTATAGCACCTAAGATCATGGTTGAGACCATCTTCATGGGTACAGAATTTGGCTATCAGTTCCTGCTTAGCAATTCTGCGTTGTTGTAGATCTCGAAGGTTGTCTTGGAAGATGTTTACCCAAAGATTGGAGACTGAATGTCCTTGACTGCCGAAGTGTTTCCTGCCTGGCGATTGTTGCGCATTGTCCATTCATCCGTTGTCACAGTGTCTGCATGGTCTCGCCATTATATCATGCCTTGGGCATCCTTTCCTGGAGCATATGTGGTAGACATTGATTGAGTCACATGAGTACCTACTTGGTGGATGGTGTTCCCATGTAGTATCCATGTCAATGATCTGGCATGTCTTGCAGAGGTTGCCATGACAGGGTTTACTTAGATTAGATTACTTACAGTGTGGAAACAGGCCCTTCGGTCCAACAAGTCCACACCGACCCGCTGAAGCACAACCCACCCAGATCCATTCCCCTACATTTACCCATTCACCTAACACTACGGGCAATTTAGCATGGCCAATTCACCTAACCTGCACATCTTTGGACTGTGGGAGGAAACCGGAGCACCCAGAGGAAACCCTCGCAGACACGGGGAGAATGGGCAAACTCCACACAGTCAGTCACCTGAGGCGGGAATTGAACCCAGGTCTCTGGCGCTGTGAGGCAGCAGTGCTAACCACTGTGCCACCGTGCCGCCCATGTGTGTGATGTTGTGGTCGATGTCCTGAAGACTGGGTAGTTTGCTGCAAACAGTAGTCTGTTTGAGGTTTGGCAGTTGTTTGAAGGCAAGAGAGGTGCCTTTCAGCAACTGTAGGTGGCTGTCACGTTCCTCCTTATCGGAGCAGCCCCAGTATATGCGCTGGGCTTGTCCATAGGAGATGGCTTCTTCAACATGCTTAAGGTGGAAGCTAGAAAGATTGAAGCATTGTGAGGTTGGTTACATTTGGGGTGGCACAATCGCTCAGTGGTGAGCACTGCTGCCTCACGGCGCCAGGATCCGGGTTCGTTTCTAGCATCGGGCGACTGTGTGGAAATTGCACATTCTCCCAGTGTCTACATAAGTTTCCTCTGGGTGCTCTGGTTTCCTCCCAGAGTCTCAAGATGTGCAGGGCAGGTGAATTGACAATACTAAATTGTCCATAGTGTTCATGGTTGTGTTGGTTTGGTACATTAGTCAGGGGTAAATATAGGAGTAGGGGTATTGGGTCTGGGTGGGTTACTCTTTGGAGGCTCAGTGCGGACTTGTTAGGCCGAAGGTCCTTTTCCACACTAGGGATTCAAGATTCTAGGTTATCCATGGGCCTGCAGTAGAGTAAGGTACTGAGGTGTCTGTGCTTGATGGCGAGGCATGTGTCCAGGAATGAGACTGATTCTGAAGAGTAGTCCGCGATAAGTCTGATGTTAGTATGAAACTTGTTGATATCGTCATGTAGTCTCTTCAGTGATTTCTCACCACAAGTCCAAAGGAAAAAAATGTTGTCAATATGTCTGGTGTAAACCGTTGGTTGGAGGTCCTGTGCAGCAAAGATGTCTTGCTTGAGCTTGTACATGAAATGTTTGTGTATTGGGTTGCAAATTTGGTTCCCATGGCTGTTCTATGTGTCTGGATGAAGAGCTGGTTGTCAAAGGTGAAGATGTTGTCGAGGATGAAGCAGATGAGTTGTAGGATGGCATCTGGGAATTGGCACTTAATGGTGTTGAGCACTGAGGCTGTTGCAGCAATGCCATCATCATGGCGGATGTTGGTGTAGAATGCCAAAACATCCATTGTGACGAGCAATGTTCATGGTTCGACTAGTCCATGGGTGACGAGTGTCTGTAAGAAGTCTGTAGTGTTGGGACAGAGATTGGGGGTTCCTTGTACAATGGGTTTCAAGATGTCCAGAGAGGTTCGCATACAGGGTACTGTTGCCTGATACGATGGGATGTCTGGGTATGTTGTCTTTGTACATCTTCAAAAGGCAGTAGATTTTTCCAATGGGAGAAGTACACAGGATGAGAGTGCACAGGATACTCTGAAAGTCTGAAGCAAAGGTCTTTATCAGGCTGGCGAAGTGATGGATGTGATTGTCTGGTCAGATCGGCAGGTAGTTGTCTGTCAGATAATAATTCATCCCCTCATTTGCTAGTCAGACACTATTCACACTGTTTGACCCTTTTGATCACCTGCAAAGACTTGTTATTCAGCCTGTCAACACTCCACTCACACCATTTGTACTATCTTTTGGCACTCTTAATTACTTGGAATTATCTTGCAATGATCTCCATCTATAAATTCTGTGCCTGTGTGCCTCCCTCTATTTCACCTAACAAAGGAGTAGTGCTTCAGAAGCTTGTGATTTCAAATAAACCTGTTGGACTATAAATTGGTGTCATGTGCCTTCTGACTTTGTAGATGATGGACAGGCTTTGGGGAGTGAGGAGGTGAGTTACACACCGCACAGTCCTGTTAATTTTCTGCTCAATGGTATTTTGATAATGAGGGATTCAGTGATGGTAACACCATTGAAGCTGAAAATGTGTTGCTGGAAAAGTGCAGCAGGTCAGGCAGCATCCAAGGAACAGGAGAATCGACGTTTCGGGCATGAGCCCTTCTTCAAGAATGAGGAAAGTGTGTCCAGCAGGCTAAGATAAAAGATGAAATGCAAAACTTGCGCCCACACCTCCCCCCTTACTTCCCTCCAAGGCCCCAAGGGACACTTCCATATCCGCCACAAATTCACCTGCACCTCCACACACATCATCTATTGCATCCGCTGCACCCGATGTGGCCTCCTCTATATTGGCGAGACAGGCCGCCTACTTGCGGAACGTTCCAGAGGACACCTCTGGGACACCTGGACCAACCAACCCAACCACCCCGTAGCCCAACACTTTAACCCCCCC
>NC_057715.1:25886182-25960572 GCF_004010195.1 Chiloscyllium plagiosum
TGACCTCCTTCCACCTATCGCGTTTCCAACGCCCCTCCCCCAAGTCCCTCCTCCCTACCTTTTATCTTAGCCTGCTGGACACACTTTCCTCATTCCTGAAGAAGGGCTTATGCCCGAAACATCGATTCTCCTGTTCCTTGGATACTGCCTGACCTGCTGTGCTTTTCCAGCAACACATTTTCAGCTCTGATCTCCAGCATCTGCAGTCCTCACTTTCTCCTCGAAGTGATTAACACCATTGAAGGTCAAGGGTGGTGGTTAGATCGTTAATTATTGGAGGTGGTCCTTGCCTGGCATTTGTGTGTCATGCATGTTACCTCTTGTCAGCCCAAGTGTGGGTATTGTCTAGATCTTGTTGCATTTGAAAATGGACTGCTTCAGTATCTGAGGAGTCACGAATGGTGCCAAACATTGTGCAATCATTAGCAAGTATTTCCATTTCTGTCCTCTGGAGGGACAGTCATTGATGCAGCAGGTGAAGGTGGTTGGGCTAGGACACTACCGTGAGGAACTCTTGCAGAGATGTCCTGGAGCTGAGATGACTGACCTCCAACAATCACTACCATCTTCCTATGTACTAGATATGACTCCCAACCAGCGGAGAATTTGCCCTCCTGTACCTATTGATTCCATTTTTGCTAGGGTTTCTAGGTGCCACACTTAGTCTTTGATATCAAGGCTAGATTTGACTATCAGTGCATTGAGTATAAGAATTGCTAGGTCATGTTGTGGCTGTACAGGACATAGATATGTTGAACAGCCAAGGTCTTTTCCTCAGGATAGGGGAGTCCAAAACTAGATGGCTTAGGTTTAAGGTGAGAGGGGAAAGATTTAAAAGGACCTAAGGGGCACCTTTTCTTGCAGGGGGTGGTGTGTGTATGGAACGAGCTGCCAGAGGAGGTGGTGGAGGCTGGTACAATTACAACATTTAAAAGGCATCTGGATGAGTACATGAACAGGAAAGTTTTAGAGGGATATGGGTCAAATGCTGGCAAGTCGGACTAGATTAATTAAGAATGTCTGGTTAGCACGGATGAGTTGGACTGAAGGATCTGTTTCCATGCTGCACATCTCTATGACTGTTTCTCTCACCTCACCTCTTAAAGTCAGATTTAGCACAGGAACATGAGTAGGCAATCTCTTGTGCTAGTTCATCTATTCAAACATCCTTACTGATCTGATCCTCTCAACTCCACTCGAAGTGTTAATCTTTGACTAGTATTCCTTGACCATTGACCTTGCTGTCAGTCTTGAAATTGTTATTAACTTGGTCTCCTCAGCCTTCTTGGCTTCAAGAATTCCAGCAGCAGTATTCGACTTAGATTTCATTCAAAATGTTATTCATCTTTCTTGATTTTACAAGTCTTAATTCTAAATTTTAAAAAAGCTGTTTGCAGAGATTGCTGTGACATGTTGAGGTTTTCACTGCTACTGTGTACGTTTAACAAAAAAAATGCAGAGATGGAAGAAATAGGAACAACGTTTGAAGGAATAATGAGTTTTTTTTTGAAACACCTAAAAGTTCCCTATCTCCTCTATCAAGAAATTGTTCAATTCAATGAGAAACTGTTATGGCAGGGTGTCATCATTGTCATATCAGCTTCCATCCTTTCCAAGCGCTTATGTTACTAGTGATGCAATTTTGACACCATCTCAGGATTAGTTCTGCTGCTCCAGACATTACAGAGTCACTTAAAAAGGCAAATGTGTTGGCCCATAATTAGAGCACATGAAATAGATCATATACCAGGAGGTTTTATTTTCATACAATTAATACAATTTCATGCTGTGATAAATGAGCAGCCAAAGTATAGTATAATTTTACTTAATTGAACATTTTAGAAAACAAACTTGTAATGAAAACTGAAACACATGTGAGCATATTTTAATGTGAGCTTTTATAATGTATAATTTGCCAAATTTCTGTTTTGCAATTTAAGCTGTGTGTGAGTCCCTCACATTGTGCTTCACAAAGATCATTTATTGAAGGGAGGGAGAATACTACAGAGAAGAACAATCGTTGGTTCCTGGAAAAGCAGCACTTAGCACATGGGTACAAGAACCATCTAGCCAGGCAGGTTTATTCAAAGTCCCAATCTTAGGATTTATACTATCGCTGATCTTCAACCTTTGAGATAATAATATCTTTGAATAAAATATGGCACTGTTGTGGCTTATCACTGGAGCAGTCTCTTTGAGAGTTGTTAGTGTCCGGAATTGTCTTTCAGAGAACAGTGGCAGTTCAAAATTAAATAAAGTAAGGATAAAGTCACCATAATCCTACTGAACCACAGGGCTTCATTAGGGGGAGTCGACTGGTGGTGGTTTTAAAGTGAGGGTAACCATGCTGAAGTGTACAGAGAGCTTAAGAAACAGAATGCTTCATGATAACCAGAGTCAGTGCTGGAATTGAGTTGTTGGCATCACTCTGCATTACAAACTAGCCATCCAGACCATATACTCAAGGCGGATTTAGACTAACTTTGGATTGACAAGATTTATGGCGGGTTACAGAGCAAGGTGAAGTGAAGGCCACAATCAGATCAGCAATGACAGTCTTTTATGCATTCAAAACAATCATAATCTACTGCCACTTCTATTTCTCATGTTTACCACAATGACATCCAAAGAGATACTCTGCTTTCTCCTGTCCCAGGCCTGTTATCTGTTTAAGGTCTCATACCTAAAAGGTTTTGCTGTCTGTTAAACATCAGAAGTTAAAGTAAAACAAAGAACACCAGATACTTGAGATCTGAAACAAAAACAGAAATTGCTGCCAAAACCCAGCAGGACTGGCAGCATCTGTAGGAAGTAAGCAGTGTTAACTTTTCGAGTCTGGTGACTCCTAATCAGAACTGACAGCAGCTAGAGAAAACTGATACTTATGCTGAAGACAAGTTTGGAGAGGGAGGTGAGCAGATAGGTGGAGATGGAGTTCAGAGAGACATATGAAAGGGGTTTGTAAACAATGGGATTATGAATAGTAGGCCAGGACGGAAGAGAAGCTAAATAAATGATAATTATTGAGAGCTGAGGGTAGCAGAGAATGGGTAGTTTGTGCTGAAAACAAACCACGTCATGTGATAACCCTGAGAGTAGGGATAATGAGTTGGCTGTGCTAAAAACAACCCATGACATTACAGGATGGAGGGGGGATCATGGGAGGATGGAATTAGGCTCTAAAGTTATTGAACTCAATGTTGAATCCTAGAGGCTGCAGATCCCCAAGCGGAAAATAAAATGTTGTTCTTTGAGCTTGCACTGAGAGTTGCTGGAACATTGCAGTAGGCCTGAGACTGAAATGTTGTTGTGGGAAAATGGTGATGTGTTGAATTGGCAGGTGACTGGACGCACTGGGTCATTTTTTATGGACAGAACTTAAGTGTTCTGCAAAGCATTCACTCAGTCTGCATTTTGTCTACCCAACGTAGAGGGGACCACACTGTGAGCAGTGAATGCAGTGGATTGTATTGAATGAAGTATAAGTAAATTGCTGCTTTACCTTGGAGGTATGTCTGAAGCTTTTAGTGAGGAAGGCGGAGATAAACAGGCAAGTTTTACACCTTCTGTGGTTGCATGAGAAGATATCATGGGAGGGTCTTGAGAATTGTTGGGAATGGAAGAGGAGTGGACCAGGGTGTCCTGGAGGGAATAGTCCCTGTGAAATGCTGACAAAAGTGGAGAATATGTCATGGCATCCCACTGGAGGTGATGGAAATTGCAGTTTATGATCCTTTGGATTGGGAAGGTCATGAGGGGTAAGTGAGGATTGGGGTACCCTATCATTGTTGTGGGAGGGAAGAGAAGGGGTGAGGGCATAGGTTAAAGGTTGGTTAAACGGAGTTCAGACATATACTTCCCTAGGCAGAATTTCAATTCAACTTTCATTATCACAAAACGCTGACCATATTTATCATACAACCATCAGTTGTACTGTAATCCCATTTGGTCTTAGGCTGCCTGAACGACAGAGTATTTCTTTGTCTTTATTTTTGATTTCTAGCTTCCATAATATTTTGCTTTTGCTTTTGTTTTTGTTACTCTTTCCTTATTAATGGGTGTATTCTCAATCAGAACATGCAAGCTTGGCATCAACAACTTGAGTTCCATACAAATTAATGACAAAATTCAAAAACTAGGGTGGCATGGTATATGATAGTATGGTCTATGAAGACAAGATCTTGGACACTTCTGCTGTATGTAATAATTGAGTGAAGCAGTTTAGTGTCAAACAAAATAAAATAACCTATGCAGCTGTTAGACTTCTGACATTTTGTTTTACCCCAACGGTAGATTTCGCATTCAAATATGTTCAAGTTTAACTTCTTCACCTTCTGTGGACCCCCTCATGACTGATTCAGAGTGCAATGTGAGAATGGCATTGGTGTCCACAGGAACGGGTAGTTCATGGTATCATTATTGGTATTTCTTGGAGAGCTTTTTTACACTGTAAGGGATTCTTTAATAGAAAATGAATTTCCGATGCTATGTTCTTGCTGATTTGAATTGTTGTTTTCTCTTGCAGACAAACAGAGAGTGTCCTGCTTGGTACAAAAAATTGAAGCAGAAGAATACTTGATATTTTTGAAATGTGTAAAGGACCCGCCTGGATTCTGTACTTCCTCATCCTATTCATTTTCATTAGCCTGACAATGCAACTGAAGTTGCAGTTTTTCCAATTCAAGTGCTGTGATTCTCCTTCTAAACCTATTGTTGGTGAACTACTTGAGATGCAGTTTCACTACAACTGTTGGTGTAAAGCTTAATGCTGTGTTGATAATGTAAATGCAACCTGAATCTACAATCAGGTCCTGACCTGGAACCAATGCAAAACAGAGTGAGCCTCCTGGAGTAAGGGTTCATTTTGTACTTCAGTTGACCCAAGGATTAAAACCCTGTTTGCACTGCAAAGATTAGCATCAGTGTAGTGCTTAACTACTTTGCACTAATACCAAACTTACAGTGTAAATACAGCTTATCAGACAACTGAAAGGAAAGGTAGGTTTGCATAGATGTCAATGTTATCAACGTACAGTAATTTGTTTTATTGCTGTGATGGGTATCCATGTTATATGTTTGATGTGGCACTATACATGTTTAAAAAGAAAATGTTAATAAAGATTTTATTTTCCTTTATACCTGTTTACAATTTTGATGGTGATGGTATATTACAGTTCACTGGGGGAATCTGAATTGCTGTAACAACATACACTTTTACATGTATTTTGTAGTCTGGACCTTTAGATTATGAAAGGAAAGGCCCAACATTCTTTCCAACACATGGCTAACTAGGAATCTCTCCCACTCTTATCACCTGCCATTGTGCATTGAAGGGTTTTGCAGTTAAATACTAAACCAATTTGATTGTGTTACAAGGCATTTTCCTTGCTCTTATGTCTTGAGGTCAAACCCAAACTCTGAGCATCTCGCCCAGAGAGAGAGATATGGCCCACTATGTCACAACACTTCTGTTTGCTAGTTTGTGAGGATGACATACTTTAATGACCAGTTTACCAATGTAGCAGTCGCCTGGCTGCTAAAACACAGGTATATTGTGAACTTAGCCAAACAGCAAGGGATACTGAGTACATTGGTCAAGTGAAACTCTGAAATCACAAAACCTGCACACCAGACACCGGGCAAACACTGCAGCCAGGTGCTAATGACATTAGCATAATGTAAGAGGCAACTGTTATTCTGCACACAGATACCCCCAACTTATTCACTAAACAAAGGACAGTCCGGACAGAAAGGCACTGGGTCCTGCTAAACTAAGAAACAGTAGCATACCATCTAAATGATTGACTCGTGTTTCAAACTCTTAAGTGTAACTCCCTGATTGCTCAGAACTATAGACAGTTCCAGAAAAAGTATAAAAACAGAGTTCACCTGCAGATCCCTCTTTCTTTGAACTGCTCTTAGAATTGACTGAGGCCTTCTGAGAAGAGCAGCACAGCAAGTGGCAGAGAGGAGCTGACCATCCAGAGGCAGAGAGAAAGAAAGCAGCTTCACAGAGACAGAGCTACAGGGAGCGCGGCTACATAGATCTACAAGAGAATCGGAAAGTATTGTAACCTTACGGGGCCAAAAGGATTAGGGATAGTATGTTTAGTATTAAAGATTATTGTAATTTTGTTCCTAATAAAGTAGGAATGTTTTGCTTTTGGTACCAGGTTGTGTTTGTATTGATTTCAATGCTTTGGAGCTGAGGGACATCCGGGCAAATTCGTTCTTAACATTCTGGTCAGAGTTGTCTGCAACTTATTTAAACTGTAACAGACAACACCAATTTAACATGGTTTTCAAAAGATTAAATGGAGTTCTGTTGATGCTTTCTTTTCCTGTTCCATTTTTCTCATTTTTTATTTGTAACACCACTGTAAGATATTTCAGGTGTTTTGTATGTTAAAGAAACAATAGGTTTAATTGTTGAAGGTTTGAGATTTTATGTTGTCTTTTTTGACTGGTGATTTTTCTATTTTCTTTCATCTTCACAGCGTTAACTACCTGCAGCCTGTGACATAGACTGCACGTTATTCCCAGATTTTGCACTGGTCTTGTCCTAAAGCAGCCACAGTAAATGAGTTGCTGCAGCTTGAAGTTATTACTCTTTCCTCTTTTGTACCCTTTAGTACATCTGAGATCAAGAACTCACTCATGTGAGAGACTGAATCTCACTACCTTGGCTCAACATATTGCTATTCCAACATAATGCCCACTTTACTACTGCTCAGAATTTTTAACATTTCCATCAGTCTTAATCTTTTATGTCCAGTGTATCTAAGAATCTTCATAATTGTATATTTCCTGAACCAAGGGACAACATTTGTATTTTGGCATGCAATCTGCATTTCATGTTTGACAAGGTAATCATGAACCAGTACCAATCTGCAGCCCCAGATTACACTTGTTTTGCATAATATACCCAGTGGAGACAAGAATGTACACTGCATTTACATATGCACATAATTTCATTCATAAAGCTAATGCATTCCAAAGTGTCATGCCAAGAAATTCAAAAATCAAAGGGTGCTGTAATCCTACCTATCTACATTTCAAAGCTGACCTTTACAAAATAAATTATCTGTTACATCAAAACAATTTATCATTTACAATATAGGAATAGATCGTTAGCACAAAGAATATGAAGTGCTTTTAATTTAATTATAGGTGGAAATTCTTATTGGATTCTACAATAGTCCTGTTCACATTACAGTTGATTGTTTATTTCACAGCTGCAACTAAGACTGGACTTGAGCCAAATCTTATTAAGTCCTGTCTGGTTTAGGACAAACCATATTAATCACTGCATAGTGACGTTGATAGTCTAAGCAGGTGAAATGAAGTTACAACCAGAGTCTTGAGAAGTTTCATGATAACTTGTTTCCCCTTTGATTATTTCTGCTTTTCAACAAAAGCCACTAGCATTTATGCAGCATCTGAAATGTAATAATATGTCCCAAGCTGCCTCTCAGGCGTGTTGCCAGAATTAGAAGCATCAAAAACTTGATCAAAACAAAAGACTTTAAGGAGTGTTTTATTTCAACTGTTCATTCAAAGGATGTGGGTATCGCTGGCTCTGCCAACATTTCTTGCTCTTCCCTAATTACCCAGAGGGCAGTTAAGTGTCAACCACATTACTGTGGGTCTGGAGTCACATGCAGGCCAGACCAGGTAAGGATGGCAGTTTCCTTCCCCAAAGGGCATGAGTGAACCAGATGGGTTTTTCCCTGGCATTTGATATTGGTTTCATGGTCATCATTAGACTCTTAATTACAGATTTGTATTGAAGTTTCACTATCTGCCATGGTGGGATTCGAACCTGGGTCCCCAGAACATTACCTGGATCTCTGATATTAACAGTCCAGTGGTCATACTGCTCGGCCATTACCTACCCCATGTCTTGGAGGAAAAGAGAGGGACTTTGGAAGGAAGTTTGAAAGCCAGACATTTGAAGGCACATCCACAAATGATGGGACAAATAAAATTGTGAATGCACAAGAAACCAGAATTGGTAGAGCATTGTATTCTTGGGGGTTTGTAGAGATGGAAGACATTACAGAGATAGGAAATAGTGGAATAATGGAATTGATTTTAACACTGTATCCTCCTGAAGGCACTGAGACTTGTTTCCTCACAGGTCACTTCAACCAAGTAGAATTCTCCATGTATGAACCCAAAGAGTGTCATTTCGAGACTCAACCATATATACTTTGTGCCTGGTCTCTAAACTTGTACATTCAGTAGGAGATGTCAAGTAACAATCATGACAGCATTTACCTTCTGCCTTCCACCCACAATTCGAGATCAGATGGCTCAAACTTTGCTGTTTATTTTTATTTTTGTTAATTCACTAACACGGAACTATGCATTGAAAAGAAATATCTGCTTGCTTGTTTAATAACAATTCTGGCACTTGTGCTGCAAATTATTAATGAAAACCTATGCTTTGTCTAAGCTGCAAAATTGCTGTTTTCCTTTATTCATAATAAAAGTAAACTAAATAGATTATTTGGAACCATCAATGAAAGTCCATTTTATGATTTGAATAAAGTTTGGACAGCTCTTCTGAAAAAGTTAGTGACTATCAGACATAAAGCAACAGTAAGCCATTCAACTCTTCGAGTCTGCAGTAATAGAAAATCTGATGTAATTCAGGTCTTTCTAAAGTGCAGGTGTTGAGTTTTTAATGAAAACACTTAAAAGATTTGTATAACATTTATAAATGTTTTGTGATTTTGGTAAAATTATTCATTTAGAGCATATCGTTTCTAATTACATATTGGAAATAGTGCCAGAATTTTTCAGATTCACTGGAAGTATAAACAGAATCCTGGGTGAATGTTTTGTATCAAGCAGGACAATCTTTGTCTGCGAGAGAGAAAATATAAAGGGATGCAACTTTTCTTTAAAAAAAGGAAGAACAAAAGAGAAATCTGATAAGACACCACGATAAGGAGATTAAGTGACAAAGGGCATGATGGTCTAAAAACAAAATGGTAATATGACAAGAAACAAAAGCTTAATCTGCAAGAAGCTGTAAATGCAAATGATCACTTTTCCCATAAATAGGGTGGCACGGTGGCTCAGTGGTTAGCACTGCTGCCTCACAGCACCAGAGACTCTGGTTCGGTTCCAGCCTTGGGTGATTGGGTGGAGTTTGCACGTTCTCCCTGTGTCTGCATGGGTTTCCGCTGGGTGCTCTGATTGCCTCCCAAAGTCCAAAGATGTGCAGGTCAGGTGAATTGGCCATGCTAAATTGCACATTGTGTGTAGGCTAGGTGCATTAGTCTGGGGTAAATGTAGAGTAGTATGGTAGGGGAATGGGTCTGGGTGGGATACTCTTCGGAGGGTCGGTCTGGTCCTGTTGGGCCAAATGGCCTGTTTCTACACTGTATTTCTATGGATCAGAAATTGTTACTAGTTCAAACCAAAGTTAGAACATAGAACATTGAACAATACAGCACAGAACAGGCCATTCGACCCTCAATGTTGTGCCGACCTGTGAACTATTCTCAGCTCGTCAGCTTGTTATGAAAGATCAACTTTTTTTTCCTACTGAAGGCTCATCTTTTCAAAGACAAGTAACCAGGTGACTAACAATTATTGTTGTTACTTACTAGAACAAAGTCTACTCATACAAACGTAACAATAATGCACCAGATTCCTGCTCCACATCAACAACTCTTTAAGGGGGTGGGGGTTGTCACTCACCATAATCATCTTGCCTTCCTTACCAGTAGGGCCAAGTCCACACTGACCTATTTTTATGGTCAGTGGCCTATGAATTGTAGTGCAACTTTCCTCCCAAAGTGCAGACTGCACCACTAAGCGATCTTCTCACCAAGGTGAGTCCAGCGATTCAGACAGTCACCTAAATTGAACTACCAAACTCAAGTGAAAACCAGGCAAGGCCACAGAAAACTCCTTGGTAGTGGTGCAAAGGTAGGAAGAAAATTAAAAATTTTCCAAAATGTACAGATTCAATTAAGGTCTTTAAGGAACAAATATTAAGTAAACAAGAGCTGGGCCAATTTTTCATTGCAATATATCTGAAGGAAGACGCAGCCAGGTTTAGCCTACTGTTCTTACACTATGTAGTGGCTGCAAAACATTGCACAAGATGTGTAAATAATAGCCTCCTGCCTGACATCTCTTTGACTTTCTTATTTCTATGAAACTATGAACAGACCTCCAAACACATTTCCAGCAAAGTAAGGGCAGTGCAACAGCAGAAAGTCTGAGCAAATTTAAGGCTAAGACATTCTTGCACATTCAAACCACTATTGGTCATTTACTCCAAAATTAGACAAATACCATAAGTTGCCACAGAATAAAAAGTTGGTGTGCAATATATTTCATGGCACATGAGTAACATAGAAATTACATCGTAGAAGTGGGTAACATAGAAATTACAATGTAGAAATGGGACATTCTATCTCATCAGCTTATAGTTCCAAAAGTCTCCCAAGCTATTTCACCTCACCCTATCAACATTTTTCTTTTCATTTATTTCTCTACTTTCCCTTAAATATATTCTGTTATTTGTCTAAATTACAAGGTGACACATTCTGAAGAAGTCGCTCCTGAATTTCTTGGCAGATTTATAATTGACTCTTAAACTTCATTATTGGCATTATTTCATCCATCTATGTGGGATGATGAACACAGAGCAAATCCTTTGATATTGGTGTAGTTCCATGTGTGAAGCCATTTTTTAAAAAAAATTCCAAACTGTAAATTGGGAGTATCTGAAAAAGGGATAATTGATTTCCTAGTTATGAAGTTCCAGTAAATACCCATGTGACCTGAGCTGTCTGTGAGAATGAAAGTTAAAGCAACAAGTAAATAGACAATTAATTGAAACTCAAATTACAGCTTGTGTCCCTGCTGAAGCAAGTTCAATTGCTGGAAAAGATGCAAACTTCAGAACAAAACATGTGGTTCATAAAACAGAATTTGAGAGTTGGGAGCAAAACATGCTCTCTGTGAATAGACCAGTTTTGTGCTTGTCAGCAAAAATTAGAGCTCTGGATTTCTTCAGTGAGACTATGTGCGAGCAAGCTGAATAGATCAATGACCCAGCTATGTTGGATGGTTGATTTAAAAATGTTGAAAAAAAATCTAATTCCTTTTTCTAGTTGACCTCCACAGAGATGTTATTACACAACTCTGGAACAGGTGGGACTTGAGCCCAGGCCTCATAACTCAGGGTTAGGGACAGTACCACTATACCACAAGAAGCCCTAGAATTCTGGATAACTATGCCACTCAGATTGGTTTTACCTGAATGAAAGGGGATTTATAGATGTGATTTTTTAAAATTTTAATTTAACCTATTTTTCTAATAAACCTGTGCAGGGATGTTATTACAGACCTCTGGAGCAAGCATGCCTTGAATCTGAGCCTCCAAGTCCAAAGTAGAGAAACTACCATTGACGCAACAGGGGTTTCCCTTTTTACAATATCTAGATACTTCGGATGGAATGTGAATATGATTCAAGGGCCTCACCAATTCAGTTATACGTGAGAAATTCCACATAATGGAACTTGCGGAAAACCATAAGGTTTGTCATACAGTCATAGATATGTACAGCACAGAAACAGTGCAACTCGTCCATGCCAACCAGATATTCTAAATAAATTCAATTCCATTTGCCAGTATTTGGCCCATATCTCTCTAAACTGTTCCTATTCGTGTATCCATCCAGATGCCTTTTAAATGTTGTAATTGTACCAGCCTCCACCACTTCTGGCAGCTCATTCCATACACACACCACTCTCTGTATGAAAACATTGCCCCTTAAATCTTTTAAAGTCCCTTCTAAATCTTTCTCCTCTCACCTTAAACCTGTGCTGTCTAGTTTTGGACACCCCCACCCCAGGGAAAAGACCTTGTCTATTTACCCTATCCATGTCCCTCGTGATTGTATAAACCTCTATTAGGTCACCCCTCAGTCTCTGATGTTCCAGTGAAAATAGCCCCAGCCTATTCAACCTCTCCCTATAGCTCAAACCTCCCAACCCTGACGATATCTCTGTAAATCTCTTCTGAACTCTTTCAAGTTTCACAACAACCTTCCTAAAGGCATGACCAGAACTACACTCAATATTTCAAAATTGGCCTAACCAATCTCCTGCACAGCCACAACATAACCTCCCAACTCCTATACACAATGCACTAACCAATAAAGGCAAACATACCAAACGCCTTCTTCACTATCTTATTTACCTGCGACTCCACTTTGAAGAAACTACGAACATGTACTCCAAGGTCTCCTTGTTCAGCTACACTCCTCAGGACTTTAGCATTAAGTGTTTAGCTCTAGTCCTGAATTGCCTTTCCGAATGCAGTACATCACATTTATTTAAATTAAACTCCACCTGTCATTCCTTGGCCCATTAGCCTATATGATCAAGATCCTGTTGTACTCTAAGGTAACCTTCCTGATTTCAGTGGGAAGCAAATTACTAAAATCAATACTGAGAAGTAAGATTAACTGTTACATAAGAAGGAATGGATTAATCAGTGACAGTCAACATGGTTTTTATTAATGTAGTATTGTGTGTGGCTAACTTAATTCTTGAGGAAGTAACAAGGAAGATTGATGAGAGCAATGCAGTGAATGTCTACATGGATTTTTGTAAAGCATTTGACAACATCCAAAATGGCAAACTAATCAGAAACATTAAAGTCTATGGGATACAGGGGAATGTGGCGAATTGGATCCAAACTGGCTCAGTGATGGTACACGGAAGATAATGGTCAGCAGATATTTGTGTGAGTAGGATATGTTTTCCACTGGTATTCTACAGTACTCACTGTTGGCTCTCTTGTTGTTTGTGGTATATATTACTGACTTAGATTTAAATGCAAGAGACCTGATTGATAAATTTGTGAACATAAATTGGCAGAGTCATTGAAAATGAAGAGGATAGCTATTGATTGCAGGATGTTATTAACAGATTGTTTGCTAGAAAAGTGGCAAATGAAATTCAATCCAGCTTTTAGGAAAGGGTAAGCAAATGAATACACAATAATTGGGAGGATAATAGAAAGATAGAGCAAGTGAGAAACCTTGGAGTGCATATCCACAGGTACTTGAAGGTACTCAGATCACTGGTAAAGAAGGTATGTGGGATACTTTCCTTCATTGGGCAAAGCATTGAATACAAAAAGCATGGATATAATGCCAGAACTAATCATTGTACTGGTTAAGCCACAGTTCTGGCCACCACATTGCAGGAGGACATGATTGCTGTGTTTAGAGTGATCAAGTGATTTACAATAATGTTGCCAGGGCTCGAAAATTATAGGTATGAAAGAAGATTGACAGAGTGATTTTGTTTTCCTTAGAAAAGGAAGGAGGCTGAGAGATGTCCTAAGTAAGATGGACAAAATAATGAGGGGCTTAGATAAAGTGAATGAGAAAGACCTGTTTCCCTGGTGGAGCGATCAGTTATGAGGAGGTACAGATTTTAGGTGAATGGTAGAATTGGAGGGGACAACAAGCGAAACCTTTTCCCCCAGAGGATGGTGGGTGTCTGGGATTCACTGCCTGGTTTGGTAGGTTAACTGAAAACCCTGAGGAAATTTAAAAGGAAACTGGATCTACATGTGAAATTCAGTAACCCACAAGGCTGCAGACCAGATACTATAATGTGGAGGTGCCAGTGTTGGACTGGGGTGGGCAAAGTTAAAAATCACACAACACCAGGTTATAGTCCAACAGGTTTATTTGGAAGTACAAGATTTTGGAGTGCTACCTGACGAAGGAACACTAGAAAGTAAGATTAGAATTAGAATGGGTGGCTGGGTTTATTCAGCTAGCACAAGCACAATGAGCTGAATGTGCCATCACTCATTTGTGGGTCTACAGTCTATCCTTTTATCTGGAATTAGAGTTGCACTATGGTTGTTGGTGCTGTTCATTCCAGTTATGATTGACAAATCGTGTCAGTCTGCATAAATGACAGACAGTGAGGAAAACTATTCCTTGGTAGCACTGCACAAATCATCGCAAATACACATAATATTCACAACTATCTGATGTTTGATATTTGCCAGATGATGGTAATGATAATGAAATTGAGAGTGTTTACTGTGAATCTGACAGCAACTTCTGACCTCTTTACAAGCACAGTTAAACATTGCCATCTAGAAGTTAATGTCAGTGTTTTGCTGCTTCTCCACAGGATGGTTCCACTTCCAATAGCTCGGAAGTGGCCAGAGCAGATATTGGTGAAGAGATGCAGCAGCACCTCCAGTGTGCTAGCACAGCCTTTGACCACCTGAGGAAAATGGTGTTTGAGAACAACAACATCAGATCCAACACCAAGCTCATGGTTTACAGAGCTACCATGGTTCCCGCCCTCGTACATGGCTTAGAGACACCTCAACAGGTCAGAACAGTACCTCCAACATTGCCTGTGCAAGATTCTGCAAATCCACTGGGAAGAAAGACACACCAACACCAGTGTCCTTGACCAGGCCAACATCCCCAACATCAAAGCACTGACCACCCTTAGTCATCTGCAGTGGGCTGGGCACATCATCCAATGACTGATACAAAACTTCCCAAGCAGGTGCTCTACTCCCAGCTTCGAAACAGCAGGCGGTTCCAGGTGGACAGAGGAAGCGCTTCAGGCATTCCCTCAGGCCTCACTGGTGAAGTGCAGCATTCCCACAGACACCCGGGAATCACTGGCTCAAGACCATCCAAAATGGAGGAGGAATATCCAGAAAAACATCAAGCACCTCGAACTTGCCATCAGGAAAAAGCGGAAACCAGACAAAAATAGCATTAGGAACACGTTGTCATACTAATGCCCCATCTACACCTTCCCATGACTATCTTCTGCCTCAAATGTAACAGAGCCTGTGGAAGCCGCATCAGTCTGTACAGCCACCTACAGACTTACCCTGAGGGTGGAAGAGCATCATCCTCATTTGCAATGGACTGCCAATGATGGAAATCTGCAATGATCTGAATGAATGAGAATTTCCACTTATAATCTCATGTAGGCGCTTTTACAAATGAAAGAGTTTGTTAAATATGAAGTACCTGGATTTTTAATCATGTAATAAATCTGTATTTACCAACAAAAAAAAATCATTGACAAACAAAACTCTTTGGCTCTGAAAATTTGCTTTATATTTAGAGAATGTCAACCATCTCCAAGCTCTAAATGTTTATGAAAAGTTGGTTTCTTCATTAATTCCATGTTTACATCCTAATTTTTATTTTGCTTTCCTGACTGATGAGAAAATATCAAGTTTGCTTTCTCTGAGAATTTGCTATCAGTGAGGATTCTTCAATATGACTGGCTACTTGATGACATCATTGTTGCTGGACATTGAAAATCACCTAAAATGCCAAAATCAAACACATACTCCAAGAAGTGAAATCCCAGCTGGAGAAATCACTTCCTTAAGATCAATGGTGGACGATATCACCATTGCTGACTCCAAAATCATTGTTTCTATTGATCAACTTATACATGTAACAGGCAAAAATTGGTCATATTTATTGTAATAGAACATTATATAGGGTGTTTTTATATTGTTGTAATTGCAATCAGAATCTATGTTTAGACTTGTCTGGAATGTAATTGTAGTAACCATTAACAAGCCTTATTACAGGGAAGCAAGCTCTTCTGTAGATGTTTTGGAGGCAGATTGATTTCTTTGTTCTACAGTTAGTCAATTGAAGTAAAGATATTTGAATGAATTTGAATCTAGCATCTATTATTAGGCTGTCAGGCTAAATGCTAGTTTGTTGCCATTGTGGGTACCTGTTTGGCAAATAGTTGTGAAACTTGGGATTCAAGTATTATTCAGGCCTGGCATGCAGACATCCCACAGAGCGTCTCTGCTATTTTCCTCCGCCACCAAGAAATGTTAACATCAAAAAGTGAAGGAGAGGGCAGTTAGGGAGGGAGGGGACTAAATCAAAATGGAATTGGAGGGGGAAATAAAGCACCCTTGGTGCCCACCTCTCTCTGAAGGCGTTGAAAGCATTAGTGCACAGAATGTGTTCCCTCTCCAAAGACACCTGAGCTCAAATGTAACTGCAGAAGAGCCTTGCTGAAACTAGGAATTCATTGACAACTTCTAATCCATTGATTTGGCAGTTTTCTAGACATTTTTACTGGACCAATGGGATTGACACAATCAATCTGGTGATTAAATTAGATTACTTTAGATTAATTTACAGTGTGGAAAAAGGCCCTTCGGCCCAACAAGTCCACACCGACCCGCCGAAGAGCAAACCACCCATACCCCTACATTTACCCCTTACCTAACACTACGGACAATTTAGCATGGCCAATTCACCTGACCTGCACATCTTTGGACTGTGGGAGAAAACCGGAGCACCCGGAGGAAACCCACGCAGACACGGGGAGAATGTGCAAACTCCATACAGTCAGTAACCTGAGGCAGGAATTGAACCCGGGTCATCTGGCGCTGTGAGGCAGCAGTGCTAACCACTGTGCCACCGTACTGCCCTATGAAACCTTGTTTAATTTTAGTTACTGGTGCAAGTAAAGCAGTTGGAATAGTTAGTGAATTGTTAAATATTCTGTTTTATTTTGCATTCTCATAGACATGCAAGTTAAAAGTTGTCAAGTGAGGTTATGTTTGATTATTGATTTTGTTGCAGTCTAGTTTTTATTTTTATAAAATTTGCATTGCAGTTTAGAACCTAAACCAAGATTTGGAGAAGCTACTGTTGGGCTGGGATGGGCAAAATTAAAAATCACACATCACCAAGTTATAAGCCAAGAGGTTTATTTCAAAGTACAAGCTTTTGGAGTGCCGCACCTTTATCAGGTAGCTAGTGGGAGAGGATCATAGGGCACAGAATTTATAGTAAAAGATCAAAGTGTCACTAGCTATATGACGAAGGAGCAACACTCCGAAAACTTGTACTTTGAAATAAACCTGTTGGACTATAACCTGGTATTGTGTGATTTTCAACCTAAACCAAGTAATCTGATAATGTTTAATTTTCCATTATATGAGGACTCAAAGATTGTGAAGTGGTTCAGGCCAATTCCGGAAAGTTATTACTGTCTGGGGGGATTTCTCTTTGAATTGTTGTCAATGCTACGTTGCCAGATATTGTCTACGAAATCATACTTCACTTCATAAGGAATGAAGGGCCTCTTACATGAGTCATTTTTTATTCTGAACCCAAAAAGAATATGCAGACTAAACTAAAAATTTAATTGACTTGGATATCTGCTTAGTTTAATGCAGTAAGTTTAATGTTAGATAAAAATCACTTAATGTTTTGTTTCTATAGAAACAAAGCTAGTGGAATGATAATTCTTAGGTGATGATGGCTATACCTACCCCAGGAAGGAAGCGTGATCGAACGGGGCCTCAGCAATCATGAGAGCACAACTGCTAATGACAACCATACTCTAAGTGAAAGCAAAATACTGTGGATGTTGGAAGCATGAATAAAACACAAAATGTTGGGCATACCCTGGCAGTATCTTGAAAAAGAGACTTAGCATTCCAGGGCAAGGACTTTCACATTTCACCTAATTCCAATTCCCCCATCTTTTTGCCATCACTTTAGGTTAGCATGCAAAGAGGTGAACTGTCAACAGAACTCACTGTGAGTTGAAACAAAAGGCAAGGTTTTGCATGATCTCAACGTGATGTAATGTAGAATGCAAGAGACCAACCAGAACGGTGTTGGAATAGATGAGGTTAGAGGTAATGAAGACATGATTCAGAGTTTTAGCAGTCGATGAGCTGAGGCAGGGGTGAGGTCTAGTGATGTAAACATAGGTGGAAATGGGTTGTCCTCGTTATTGGTGACAGAAATGTAAAGTCGGAAGGGCACCTTGGGACATGAAGGTTGAAAGCAGATTCAGTTCAACTCTGAATTGTGCTCGGAAAGGAATGATATCAATGCAATGAAGTCTGAGTGAGGAGTGAAAACAATGGCTTCAAGTCTTCCCAAAATTTAATTAAAGGAAATAGCTGCTTATCCAGTATTGAACACTGGATAAGTGATTGATGCTGTACATATGAAAGCTTAATATAGCCTGCAGGGACAGGGCTGAAGTCATTATCGGGGAGATAAGAATTAGGAGGGTGCCCAGAGTAACATTTCAAACCATGAACATCAATAATTGCAAATGATTCTCTGACTTTAATCAGGTAAGAATAGAAGACAGCAGAGATCGAGTCAATCATTAGAAGAATATAAAGGCAGTATACTTAAGAGGGAAATCAAGAGGGCGAAAAGGGGACATGAGCTAGCTTTGGCAAATAGGGCTAAGGAGAATCCAAAGGGTTTTTACAAATATATTAAGAATATATTAAGCACAAAAGGTGACAGTGAAGAGGCACTGAAGAGTGATGATCATCTCAAAGGTAAACCGTATCAAAGGCTGCAGGCAGGACAGGGAGGGTAAGATTATCTTTGCCACAACCACTTAATATATAATTTGTGACATGAGTAAGAATTCGTTCAATTCTGAGTGATTGAGTAGATAGTGATAACATTAACTATCTTTTGCAAGATTAAAATCTCAGTACATTTGGCAAATATGAACCCTGTAAATCCATTGTTGGCAATTGCTTCTGTTCTATATATGATATTCAGATCTGTAATCAAACCAATCACTACACATACTAGGTATGAACAAAAAACCTCTAGCGACTAATTTAAATGAACCCTACTGATATATGAAAAGTCTATCGAGAGAACAGGTCTGTAGGGGATTGTAAAATTCAAAGAGGATGCAACAAGGACCACAGTTCATTAAAGAAATGGTAACTGTAGCATGGCAGAGACATGCAAGCAGGGCTGCTCTCTTCAATACTGAGACCTGCATATACAGTTACAAGTACATACCGTAAAAAAATCAATAGCCTCCTTGTGATGAAAGAACCGCCTCCAGTAAAATTGCAGGTTTCAACTTCAAGGAAGACCATTAACCAAGTCACGGCAGTCACTAACCTGCCACATATTCACTGAGGTATCAGAAATGCAACACTAATGCTATTTGTTTTTCCTCACACCTCTATGGGCTGCTCACCAATCATAGCACAAACCTAAAGTGGGAACTCTCATTTCTTGGCAAACCTTTCTCACCCTTTCTTTCATAGTGCCCAAGGGGCAAAACCACATCTTTCTTGAAGATCGAACGAAAGCTGAAGTCCAACAAATAAATGGTGTGGCATCTAAACTGAAGTGGTCCTCTGATGTTCAAAGGATTCTCATTGAAGGATGCAGTGAGTAGCTCCTCTTTCCTTAAAGCCTCGCATGTGAGGTTTGGAATGGTGTTCTTTTGATAATGGCAGGCCTATTGGTGAGGTGGTGGTGTGCTTGACCCCTGCCACCTTCCTGCCTCCACCTGAATTCAGTTTGAAGCAGGAAGGTCTACAGTCCACCTGCCAATTGAGGTCCATAATTAATGGCACATAGTTAGAGCTCTCAGAGATCAACATATGTGACCAAAATGCCTTGTAGCTCGTTAATGCCTGGATTGATTTGTTTCTCATCTCAATTATGCAGTGTTTTCACATTCTGCCTTGCCTCATGCTTTTTTTAAGATGATGTAATTCCAAATCAAACAGAACCCAAGAATAATACATCAAAAGCAGAGAGGTAGAAACAGGAAGGCTGACACAGCAAAGCCAATAAATGTATAGAGAGCAGCAGGGTCTGCCTGTGAAGACACATAAGATTACCATTTCCCTTGTTAAACACCTACCTGTTTTAGGCAAGGTTTGTTCTGTGGTCAAATCCTTGCCTAAACTTAAACTTGTTGACAAAACTTTAGTATGGTTTTTAGTATTTACAGCTCTGCTAGCCCCAAGCATTTGCTTCCTTACTTATCCTATTACCTCCTGCTTCTGTCTTCCACAATACCATCTGTCATTTAATCATTCCTGATAAAGGGCTTTTGCTCGAAACGTCGATTTTCCTGCTCCTCGGATGCTGTCTAACCTGCCGTGCTTTTCCAGCACCACTCTAATCTTGACTCTAATCTCCAGCATCTGCAATACCCACTTCTGCCCATTTAATCACTCCTGCCTTTCAGCTTGGCATAGAATCTTTAGTTCATCAACCACAGCCTCCCCCTCCCCCACTACATAAAGATAGTTTCCCTGTCTATAAACTGACTTCAAACCTGTTACATCATAAACTTCAACAATTCTGATGAAAAATTGCCAAATGAAATATTGGGTGGATTCATATAGGTGTTTGTGCAATGTGGGCTACGGTAAGATTTGTGGATGAATCAGATGAGAAATCTAGTGAGGTGTATCTTGATGCCTGGAATATCTTGCTCCACCTTTTATCCTTCTCACAAATGGAGAGTTTGTCAGTAGGCAATAATGAGTTATCAATTAAGGAATATTATTTCTTATTAAACACCCATTTTACAGCACAATATGCCTCATTAAGATTCAACTCACCAAACAAGTTAGATTGCAAGAAAATTTCACATGGAAACCAGCGTAGGTACCTGGACATTTCAGGTCACCGTTTGCTCTGAATAATCTCAATGCCGTGCTTGACTAGAGTGCAGTTCAGGACACAATCTTTCGGCACCATCTCCATCACCCCTCATTCACTGACATTGGCATCCAGCATGTGCCAAGCTATCATGACTGCTATGGCACCTCTTTGATTCACTTGCTGGATGCTTAGGAAGCACAGATTTACATTACAGGGTGCATCATTAATTAGCATTGAAAGGCTGTAGCAAGGAAATCTTGTGCACATGATCAGCACCCTGCTGCAGAACTGGACCAGACTGCATCTCTGAGTTGCTCTGATGCTTTCTTAGTGCTTGCTCACTTAGCACTGTACTGTAAGCTTGCAGCATCCATTGCCAATTAACATGTTGACACTTCAGCTAGAGCCACAGACTGTCAGTATTGCCCTATTGAATGAATTAGCACTAATAATTCTGTCCTAAATAACTATTTCTATACGTTTCTTCCTCACCAAAGTTAAACTGACTGGTCTGTTAATGCTATATCTTTATAACAGTTTTATTTTAACAAAGGTGTAATGTTTGTAATTCTCCAGTCTTCCAGAACCATCCCCTTATTCATCTTTGTTAAATATTGTTTAGAATTCATCAACCTGTATTTGCTCACACACCAATTTCCCCTGCATTTGTCCTTCACCTTTTCACTCCCTTACATCAGTTCTTCATTCCCTGCCATATTACATTTAAAATCATCTTCTTTCTCATCAAAGATCTAATGTACTCATTCCACTGTATCTCCAAAATCTTCTCCAACCTGGCATCCACTCTGCCAGCACTAGGATTTTCAGTGTTCCTTTCTCTCTTTGTTCCTACGTTGCTGGCAGAGACATTAATTGTTTGACCCTACTTCTGGATTTCTCTACCCCTTTGTACCTCCACCCTATTTTCATTTTATTGAGCATGTGTTCAACCACTTTTCAATTCTAGCACCTTGATGGATACAAGTGTATTCTCTTTCCTTTTTGTTCCTTCAATGTAACCAGGTGTGAGACATTTTAATGTGAAAGATGCTAAATAGATGTATATGTTATTGAATGCACTATTGATAGAAAGATCTCCTTGCTTTGCGGATTACAAAGATCTTTTGCTAAGTGAGTTTAAGAGATCACAGTTGACTGTCTAATGTTTGTGCACTTCTCTGTACGTACACTGCTTGACTCAAGCAAGATTGTTGATTAGGAAATAGATTAATAATACCTGAGCAGTGGGGATTTTCTACTCTGTTCAGAATTAAAAGACTCCATTGAGGCAAAACACAAGGAAGCTTTACCCAGCACTTAGCTGCCTTGGGAGAGCTTGATGTTAATACTGATTGCCAAAGATAGAGAATTTTAAATGGTATCGGAAGCAATCTCTGATAGATAAGTGCTGAGATCAGAGAATTAGGAGGATGGGCAGGGAGGGGGCATTTCTGTTATTGATGCAAATGCATTAAATTAAAAAAATGTAATATTTCCAGAAATATAGCTTTTTTTAATTGGAAAGGAGGCAATTTCATAAAGTACCTGCACTGATTTTCGTTTACTCAGTTGCATGATTCATTGTCATTTATAAAGATGGTAACTTTGGATAAGGTTGTTGAGATTTTGTACTCTGCAACCTGAAACATTGCTTTTAGAATGTGTTTTTGTTACCAAATTACACAATCATTGATTACAACCCCACTGGAGATGGTGGATTGGAAAATTAGATTGTTTGAAGTGGAAGTGGAAACTTCTTAATTCAGAGTTTCTTACTTCAATTGGCCTGCAAGTTCACTTTAGCTTTAACATTAAATTTCCATTTTGCTCTCCTATTTACATTCCATAATTTTAATTATGCAAATTAAAAGTCTCACACTAAATGACTGAATTATCATAGTTCTTTTGTAGTGGATTACGCAATTATCCTAAATAAATCCATACGATGAGTGTCTTGTAAGAAGGGTCTTAAAAAAAGGCATACAAGCCAACCAGCAGGTTTTAAGCTTACAGCTTTTATAAGACCATGTATGAACTTGTTAATGTTATTGTAAGAGAGAAACAGGTTTTTTTCCACTGGGATTGGAACTTCTTATTAGAAATAAATCAAGTTATTTGGATGATGGAACTGAAGATTGTTGAGAGAAATCAATATGACACAATTTCCTTCATTACTATTTGCACTGAAATTTGTGCCAGAAGTATTTTCAGATGATTATCTAAAGTTGCAATGACATCTACGCTTATAAAACCTTTTCCCCTGAGGATTGTGTATACTGTGTATAATAAATAGCTAAAAATGGAACTTAAATGAACATTCTCTTTCTTTTTATTTGCATACCATGCCATTAACAGCACACTGGCAACAATGGACTATTGTCTATGATTATGTTTGGCAAGGTGGTGCAGTGGCTAACCAGGAAACTTTCCAGGCATTTTTGAAGGACTTACAAGTTTGATAACTTTCATGTTTGGTTTCGTTATGAATGCACCTTCTGTGCCCATCAGGTTCTGGCAGGGACATGAACCTGGAACTGCTGCAAACATTGTATCACAATATCTTGTTTTGAAAGAACATTCTTGTCAAAAATACATGTATAGAGCATTCCTGTCGTTTGTTTAGTTTAAAGGAATATTTTGTTCAGGTTTATGCGAAGATGTTTTAAAATAATTTCTTGTAATGAATAACTTGAGCATTGCAGTCATGCATTTTTAAAATATGTGTTTGCTGCATACTAGAAATAATACAGAGAAAGTTGAGATGAAAATTGGTTACTCAGTTTATGCAGTTACTAAATTCTCATATTTAGGATTTTATTATCATGTACAAATTTGGTGTGTAGGCGGTTGTATAGTGCAGGGAGTAGTGTTTTTGCTTTTGAACTAGAAGCTTCAGATTCAAGTGTTACTACAAATCTTGATGGCCAGGGAAGAGGGTCCTTAATGTTGCCAATAGGTTGATTGTCAGCCTGTAAATTCCTGCAGCGCATATGAAATGACAAACAGCAAGAATGGGAGAAATTCATTCTTTCTGACTTCACACAATTACAAAAATTATATTATGATAAAAGCTGTGTGACTTACCTACATATATATTTTTGGATTTTAAATTAGTGGCACATCGATGTTGATCTATTATGATTTTCCTTTCGTGTGCAAGTATTTAAAATTAACTTAGGTCAGTCTTTCTGGATCCATGAAATTTAATCCAGTATGTGTCAGAGAGCAGATGACTGAAGAGACCTTGGAGTGTTAATGGAAGTTTTTTTATACCATGATTGTTCACAACCGGAAAGCTGTTCAATATCTAGAATGAGCAAGATTTTTAAAAACTTAATTCAGAAGTTTTTCGGAAATTTAAAAAAGACAAGACTAGAATCAGAAACAAGCATCGTCTCTCCTAGAGAAATGAGATTGTTCAGAGCAGTTAAGGAAATAAGTTTTCTCAGAGAAAGAGGATAGTAAATCTTCCAGACCAGCTGTGTTTGGTTAGAGCTCTGCACATTATTGGAAGACTGAGAAAATCTAAGATCTCAGTTGTGTGAGTGGCCAAGGAAAAGTCTCACAGCACATACGACTGGAACTGAGAAGAAGCAGTTAAGTAAAACTCACAGGGAAGGAATTTCTCTCAATGTTTGAGTAACTGCAATATGATGGTTTTGGGGAGGAGTTAGCATGAAATCTTTCACCCTGTGTTATGTTTAATTGACTTGTTTTATCTTATTTTATTTATACTTATTTTGTGCGATAAATATCTGTCTTATTGTTAAATCAAAATCTGAAGCCTCGTGCATTTATGTTTTAGTGAAAGATAACCGCATAAACTTAAAGGAAGCAAAATGTGTTATGTTAAGCTGAATTTCATTCTTGGATCTCACATGTCCTCCAGTAACATCAACTAGGAACATAACAATTTATTTAGGATAGTTGAAGTAGTTTATTGTGCTTTTCCTACATTACCACAGTCACTACACTTTAAAAGAATTTTATTGGCTGTAAAGTGCTTTGGTAAATCCTGAAATTGTGAGATGCGCTATGTGTTTATGTCTTTCTTTATTCTGTCCTCAATGTATTTCAACAAGCATCAAAATCTTGGCTGCTCTTGATTCAGGGACATTGTCCAACAAAAAGTCAGTTTGTTCCATGGACATGGAATGAAATGCTCCTCAGACTCCAGGCAAATGAGTTGTACTAAGATGTACTAAGCAATATGGTCAGAGAGCGGCATTAAATTAGCAAATGTTCAAAGCACTTCTATGAGTTGATCATTTGTAAACTCAAAATTCACACAACACCAGGTTATAGTCCAATAAAAGAATAACGTGGTGTGTGATTTTTAACTCTGTACACCTCAGTCCACACTGGCACCTCCAAATCATTTGTAAATTCCACTGAGGTACACCTAGCAACAGACATCAAAATTCCTGTCACAAATGCTGCCACAATCTTTGTTTCTATTTCTATTAAGCTGCAAATGCACAAAGATCTGAACCTTGGTCCCAAACCACAATCTACAGATAAAGCCTGGGTGCATATTTGTCTTCCCATGAATTCTCACAAACAACTCCTCTGTCCTTTCCCATCACAGCAAGGTGTTCCTCTGCCCCAGTGCTTTCTGTTGCTTTTGGTTATCATTGCAGATTATTTTACTTTGTGTTCTAACCTCACAAAGGAAGGAAATCACAGGGTGATTTGTTTGAGAACTTAATCACAAAAGGGAGGCATAATCAATTTATGGAATCAATTTGTTTCATATCCTTCGTACAAAGTAGGCTACAGTGTAGTGAATCCTCAATGTACCTGTCGCCTCATTAATGGTTGCACTGTGTTCAGAGTATGCTAGCATTTTCCAACCCATTTATTCAGAGTTCCTTCTTTTAACCATGCCTACAGCTCAACAACCATTGTAAGGTAAGTTATTGCAAAACTTGTTTGAGTTCTGAAAGCTGGAAAGAGCAGCACTTTGTTGTGAACAATGGCTGTCATTTAATGTTTCACATTCCATTCATGTGGCTAATTTATTTTGTATGATCTGAATTACACTCCCACAAACAATAGAGAGGCGCGTTGGGGTGATTTGCAAATCTCCCTGAAAAGTGTCGCTTTCACCACTTTCCACCTCATCAATTTCAGAACTGTCTGATGCTGTCAAAAGATAACTTCAGAAACTGCAATTGTAATGCACTGCCATATTGTCTCTGTTAGAATGATTGTAGAGCTCGAAGTTTTTATGCATGAATCTGCCAGAAAGTTACCAAGCATTTTCCCCATAAGTTTCAACAACAAAATTATTGCCATGTCAAATTTATTGAGAGCCTGGAACAGAGGCATAAACATAGCTTGTTTAGCAACGTGGAAAGTAAATCACAGATCACAACCGTGAAGCTGCAACATACTGTACGAATGAAACATCAAGCCTTCAGCCATTTAATTTCTCACCTGGTCAATGTGTACCACTAGACTAATAGTAGGTTAATAATATAAGTTCTTCGCCTTTAATTCTAATTCGCAGACTAGTTATTTGGCTATCTACAACTTTATCGATGAATTTTGACAAATACGCCATAATTGCAGAGAGAGGTGTCAGTGAAGTATCCAAAAAAGTCTGTTTCCCAATATAAGAAACAAAAGGCCAGGCTGAATAGAATATGATGGATCCTCCAGGTTCTGGTTTCCTTTCTACAGGCTGTGTGAAGTACATAAGATTGTACATTCAAGCTCCCCTCCTCGACTTGACTTCAAAGATCCAGGCTAACATTCCATCTTAGTTCCATCTACTGTCAGTCTCCCAACACCCTGGGCCAATTGTCCAATCACTTGGCCCCTTTTGCCAGATTCATCATCTCAAGCTCATTTTATCAATATGACCCACATGCTGCTCCCACAGCAAAAACAGAAAAAACTCAAATGCTGGAGATCTGCAATCAAAACAAAAAGTGGAAGAGAAACTCAGCAGGTCTGAAAGCATCTGTGGAGAGAGAAACAGTGTTAACATTTTGAGCCTGCCTGTTAATATCCATTACAATCCCATTGACTTCTGTAGCTACCTTGACTGCACTTCTTCACACCCTGCTTTCTGTAAGGACCCCATCTCACTTTACCAATTTGTCCACCTCTGTCAAATCAGTTCCAATGCTGTCACCTTTAATAACAAACTTCTGACATGATGTTCAATCTCCTCAACTAAGCTTTTTCCTCTCTGATCTATATTCTACTATTAACATCTACTCTGAATCCATGTTTTGTCTATTCTTTGCAACCATTGCCACTCTCTTTATCTTTAGTTGTGTGATACCTTTGAGCCATAATCTTACTTGTCCTTTAACAACCTCCTGACCTGCCTTCCTGTCCCATTTGGCCTCCAACACCTATCCCCGCAGTATAATATCCACCACTTATGAAATAGGAGCAGAAGCAATCCAATTGACCGCTCGCGTCCACTCTGCCATTCAATAAGATTGTGAATGATGTGCTTTTGTTTCAAATTCAAAATTCCCATATACTCCTGATAACCCACAATTCTAATGCCTGAAAATAATCTTACTACCTCTGTCTTTGAAATTTTCAATGACCCTGGCTTCACCACCTTCTATGATAAAGATCCAAAGTTGAAGAGCACTTTGAAACAGAAAATAAATTCTCATTATCTCTATCCTGAAAGAGTCATCCCAGTTTAGAATAGCCTTCTGGTGGGCACAGATATGGTGGGCCAAAGGGTCAGTTGCTGTGCTGAACTGTTCTATTTTCTATGTTCTAATTTTAAAAGAACCCCCCACAACCCCCAATTCTGGACTAACCCACAAGATAAAACAGCTTTTCCATCTTGTCACGATGATTCAGGATCTTATAGACTTCAATCAAGTCGCATGTCACTCTTCTAAGCTCCAGAGAAAACAAGCTCAGCCTGTCAAACCCAGCATCACAAGACAATCCACTCACTGCAGGTATGGATCTAGTAAACCCATCGACAACATATTGACATCCTTGTTTACGAAAGGAGATCAAAACTGCACCCAGTTTTGAGGATGTGATCTCATCAATGCCCTACATCACTGAAGTAGAACGTCCTTTTATGTTCAATCCTCCTCAAAAGGGAAGGCGATGGCCCAGTGGTATTATCGCTAGACTATTAATCTAGAGACCTAGATAATGTTCTGGGACCCAGGTTTGAATCCCACCACAGCTGATGGCGGAATTTGAATTTTAAAAATCTGGAATTAAGAGCCTAATGATGATTATGAAATCATTGTTGATTATCACAAAAATCCATCTGCTTTACTAATGTTCTTTAGAGAAGGAAATCTGCCAACCTTACCTGGTATGGCCTCCATGTGACTCCAGACCCACAGCAATATAGTTGATTCTCAGTTGCCCTCTGAAATGGTCTAGCAAGCTATTCAGTTGTATCAATCACTATAAAATCTCAAAGAAATGAAACTGGACAGATCCCCTGGGCATTGACCTCGGCACTGGAAAGGACAATGGCAGAAATAGTCGTATTGACCCTGAGAAGTTCTCCTCACTAACATCTGCCAAAACTGGGAAAGCCAACTCATAGACTAATCAAGCAACAGCCTGATGCATTTATACTCAAGGAATCATTTCTTATTGACAATGTCCCAGACACCACTGTCACCATCCCTGAATAGGTCCCATCTCACCAATAGGACAGACCCAGCAGAGGTGGCGGCACAGTGGTATATATTCAGGTGGTGCTCTGGGAGTCCTCAACATTGACTCTGGATCCCATGAAGTCTTGTGGTTTCAAGCTAAATATGGGCAAGAAAACCTCCTTCTGATTACCATTTTCCATCCTCCCTCAGCTGATGAATTGGAACTCGTTCACTTAGAGGAAGCACTGTGGATGGCAAGGACATAAAATGGGGGATTTCGAAGAGTGGTTCAGCAGAAGTGCTACCGATTCAACTAGTCGGGTCTTAAAGGATACAGATGCTAGACTGGGTCTGCGGCAGGTGGTGAGGGAACCAACAAGAGGGGAAAACATACTTAACCTCATCCTTACCAATCTGCCAGCTGCAGATGCACCTGTCCATGATGGTATTGTTAAGAGTGACTACTGTACAGTCCTTGTGGAACTGAAGTCCCACCTTCATATTAAGAATAACCTCCATCGTGTTGTGTGGCACTATCACCGTGCTAAATGGGACAGACTTCAAACAGACCTAAAAACTCAAAACTGGAATCCATGAGGCACTGTGAGCCAACAATAGCAGCAGAATTGTACAATCTGTAACCTCATGGCCCAGCATTTCTCCACTCAACCATTACCATCAAGCCAGGGGATCAACCCTGGATCAATGGAGAGCACAGGAGGGCATGCCAGGAGCAGCAGCAGGCATATTTAAAAATGAGGTATTAACCTGGTGAAGCCACCAAAAAGGACTACTTGCATGCCAAGCAGCATAAGCAGGAAGTGATAAACATAGCTAAGCAATCCCACAATCAATGGATCAGATCTAAGCTCTGCAGTCCTGCTACATGCAGTTCTGAATGTAGTGGACAATTAAACAACTCACTGGAGGAGTAAGCTCCACAAATATCACCATCCTCAATGATGGAGGAGCCCAGCACATCAGTGCAAAAGATTAGGCTGAAGCTTTCGCAGCAATCTTCAGCGAGAAGTGCTGAGTAGATGATCCATTTTGGCCTCCTCCAGGGGTCCGCAGCATTACACATACCTGTCTTCAGCCAAATTGATTCACTCCATGTGATAATGTGCCTCACGGGAGGCTGCTGAGTAAGGTGAGGGCCCATGGTGTTCGAGGTGAGCTACTGGCATGAATTGGGGATTGGCTATCTGACAGAAGGCAGAGAGTTGGGATAAAAGGTCCTTTTTTGGAATAGCAACTGGTGACAAGTGGTGTCTCACAGGGTTCAGTGTTGGGGCCCGAGCTGTTCACTTTGTATATTAATGATCTGGGTGAAGGGACTGGGGGCATTCTGGCGAAGTTCGCCAATGATACGAAGTTAGGCGGACAGGCAGGTAGTACCGAGGAGGTAGGAGACTACAGAAAGATTTAGACAGTTTAGGAGAGTGGTCCAAGAAATGGCTGATGAAATTCAATGTGAGTAAATGTGAGGTCTTGCACTTTGTAAAAAAGAATACAGGTACGGACTATTTTCTAAACGGTGAGAAAATTCATAAAGCCAAAGTACCAAGAGATCTGGATTACCATCAAGCCATCAAGCTAGTCCAGGATTATGTAAAGGTTGACTTGCAGGTTGAGTCCGTGATTAAGAAAGCAAATATAATGTTGTCATTTATCTCAAGAGAGTTGGAATGTAAAAGCAGTGATGTGCAACTGAGACTTTATAAAGCTCTGGTTAGGCCCCATTTAGAATACTGTGTCCAGTTTTAGGCTCCACACTTCAGGAAGGACATACTGGCACTGGAGTGTATCCAGTGGAGATTCACACAGATAATCCCTGGAATGGTAGGCCTAACATACGATGAACGGCTGAGGATCCTGGGATTGTATTCGTTAGAGTTTAGAAGGTTGAGGGGAGATCTCATAGAAACTTACAAGATAATGGATGGCTTAGAAAGGGTGGATGCTGGGAATTTGTTTCCATCAGGCGGGGATACAAGGACTCGTAGGCACAGCCTTAAAATTAGATCAATTTAAAACAGAAATGTGGAGACATTTCTTCAGCCAGAGTGTGGTGGACCTGTGAAATTCATTGCCATGGAGCGCAGTGGAGGCCAGGACGTTAAATGTCTTCAAGGCAGAGATTGGTAAATTCTTAATCTCATAAGGAATTAAGGGGAGAGTGTGGGTAAGTGGAGTTGAAATGCCCATCAGCCATGATTGAATGGTGGAGTGGACTGATGGGCCAAATGGCCTTACTTCCACTCCTATGTCTTTTGGTTTTATGGTCTATGGTGATACCAACAAATGGCTGGAAGCATTGGATACTGCAAAGGCTATGGGTCCTGACACCATTCCAGCAATAGTACTGAAGACGTGTGCTCCAGAACTTGCCACTCCCGAGCCAAGCTATTCCAATACAGTTATAGCACTGGCATCTACCAAACAATTTGGAAATTGACCCATCAGTCTATTCTTGATCATCAGTAAAGTGACAGAAGGTGTCATCAACTATCAAGCAGCACCTGCTCAGCAAGAACATGGTCAGTGATGCCCAAGTTGGGTTCCACGAGGGCCACACAGGTCATAACCTCATTCCAGCCTTAGTTTAAACATAGACAAAAGAGCTGAGTTCCAGAGGTGAGGAGAGAGTAATAGCTCTTGACATCAAAGCTGCATTTAACTGAGTGTGGCATTAAGGCGCCTAAGCAAAACTAGAATCAATGTGTATCGGGGGAAACCTCTCAGGTGGTTAGAGTCAAAACTGATGCATACGAAGATGGTCATCATTGTTGGGGATCAGTCATCAATGGTATTACCATCACCGAATTCCTCACTATCAACATCCTGGGAGTCATCATTGATCAGAAACTTAATTGGACTCACCACATAAATGAAGTGGCTACAAGAGCAAGTCAGAGGTTAGGAATATTGTGGCAAGTAACTCACCTCCTGACTCCCAAAAGCCTGCCCACCATCAGCAGTGTGATGGAATACTCCCTGCTTGCTTGGATGAATGTAACTCCAACAACACTGAAAAAGCTTGACACCATCCAGGATAAAGCAATCCAGTTGATTAGCACTGCACCCACAAGCATGCACTCCTTCCATCACTGGTGGTCAATAGGAGCAGTGTGTGCTATCTACAAGATGGACTGCAGAAACTCAACAAAGATCCTCAGACAGCACCTTCCAAACCCAAGACCACTTCCATTTATTTGAACAAGGGCAGCAGATACACGGGAACACCATCAGCTGAAGTTCCCCTTCAAGCCACTCACTATCCTGACTTGAAAATATACTGCCATTCCTTCACTGTTGCTGGGTCAAAATCCTGGAATTCCTTCTCTAATGGTAATGTGAGTCAACCCACAGCATTTGGACTGTAGTATTTCGAGTAGGCAGCTTAGCGCCACCTTCTCTAGGGAAACTAGGGACTGGCAATAAATGCTGGCCCACATCCCACTAAAATAAACAAATAAATAACAAAGGATAGCATCTCATTAGCCTTGCTAATTACATGCTGCAACTGCATACTAACCTTTTGTGACTCATGCATTAGAGGACCCAAATCCCTATGCATCTTAGAATTCTGTAGTCATCTTCTGTTTAACTAAGAGTTGACTTTTTTTATTCTTCCCATCAAAGTGAACAACTTCCCATTTTTCCACAGTATAGTCCAATTTTTAACCACTCAAGAAGAGTCATGTTATACTCAAAACATGGACTCTATTTTTCTGTCCACAAATGCTGCTGAAGCTCTTCATCATTTCCTGTTTTATGCCTGCTTCCACATCCCATGTCGGTTCTTCATTGCTCCTACTCCAGAACTTCTTCAGACATTACCCTCCCTATTCTCTTCAAGGCAATTAGGATCACAGCACTCTTCAAAGAAAGTCCACTGTGAAATTCGATATTGATTTATCATCTTTATACACATCTCCACAAACTCTTTGTTGATTTTGACAGCTTTTGATATAATAAATTTTATTATCTTTCCCCATCACCTTGTCTCCATTGTTCTGTGATGCTCATCAATTGTACCTTTATTCCCTATCTGTGTGCAACTACAGGATCTTCAGAATTGGCATTTCTTCCTTTTCACACACTATCATCTCCAGGATCCCTCCAAGATTTGTCCTTTGCCTAACCCTTTCATTGATAGGGCTTGCCCTGGCTTGCTTTGCCTACCTTTCGTTACATGACTCGATCCCAGACTGCTCCTATGCTGTCAAAATGGTTGAGGCACATAAAATGACGGATGACTCAAAACATTTTGCAACCCTATGTGGAGATAATCAGAGCTGTTTTCTTTGGCTATCCACCACACGTCATCATTCTAATCTCTTCCTTCTTCGCTCAGTATTCAGTATTTTTCCACCTTTTTTTGGTGGAACTTGGGACACTTCACTGCTTTAAAGATGCTGCATATTGTTGATGTGGCTTAATATTCTATAATCTCTCCTTTTGTCATTGCTGTTGGCAACCTATAAAACAACATCCAACCTTTGAACTGCTCCAAGTCAGAATTGAATAACTGTTCAGTGCATATAACGGCTTTTTTTTTTGCAGCAATAGAAATGATTACTAAAAGTTATTTGCATTTGGAAGAACTTTATTTTAAATATATCTACAAATTTCTCAGTGACATCCTCCAGCCCTATAGTAAGATGTCATAAGTTGAATTCTCAAGCATGTTTTGAAACTTCCTACAAAACAACTATTCTCTGTTATCTTATTTTTAAATATATTCCTCTATTCTGAGCAAAATAGCTTGCTGAGGGAGTAAACAGATTAACTAAAACTTTAATTTGTTCTTTTGTGAGCAACCACTAGGAGGTGCCCTAGAGCACTCTGATTTTCCAATTTCATGTGGTCTACTCTGCATGGAGAAACATTTGAACATTGTAATTTGAATGCCTGAAAACAAATATGCAGGCTATGGGGCAAAGGAATAACATGTAGCAAGGGAATTAAATGGTGTGGTTAGGGTGCATAGCCGGTGCTACCTGTACCATTGACTGTCCACCTGTCTTTGGGACCAGAAATAGAGTTATAGCATGGAAACAGAACCTACAGTCCAACTTGTTCATGCTAACCAGATATCCTAAATTAATTTAGCCCCATTTGCCAGCATTTGGCCCATAACCCTTTAAATCCTTCCTATTCATTTTCCCATCCTGATGCCTTTTAAATGTAATTGTACCAGCCTCCACCACTTCCTCTGGCAGCCCATTCCATACACAGTCAACCCTCTGTGTGAAAATGGACCCCTTAGGTCCCTTTTAAATCTTTCCCCTCTCACCTTAAACTTATGCCGTCTGGTTTTGGACTGCTGTACTCTGGCAAAAAAACTATGTTATCCCACCCTATCCATGTCCTCATGATTTTATGAACTACTATAAGGTCACCCCTCAGCCTCTGATGGTCCATGGAAAATAGCCTCATCCTATTTAGCCTTTCCCTATCGCTCAAACCCTCCAACCCTAGTAACATTCTTGGAAATTTTTCCTGCATCCTTTCAGATTGAACAACATCTTTCCTATAGCAGGGACACCAGGATTGAATGCAGTATTCCAAAAATAGCCTAACCAATGTCTGGAACAGCCGTAACATGACATTCCAAATCCTGTACTCAATGCACTGACCAATAAAGGCAAGTGGGCCAAAAGCCTTCTTCACTATCCTGTCTACCTGTGACGCCAAGTTTAAGGAACTATGCATCTGCACCCCAATCTAGTGTTTCTAATGCTAATAGTTGTTAAAGATTATCAAAGATCAAGAGCAACTCTTAAAAGAGCAGTGCATTCTGGCTACAAAATATCTGTGCCCACCGAATTGTAGCCTTTTGGACTTCCCTGACTTTAATCATTCTATCATCAGTTGTCATGTCTTCAGACTAACAATTAACTGAGGAATTAGGAGCAAAGATAGGCCATTCATCCCTTTAAGACTATTCTGCCATTCAAGAAAATCACGTTTGATCTGTTTGTGTTCCGAATTCCAGGATCTCATCGAATTCCAATAACCTTTGATTCCCCTGTCTAAGAATATATTTGATATCAAAACAGAGAATGTTGTCTGAAGAAGAGTCGCATCAGACTTGAAATGTTAATTCTGTTTCTCTCTTCACAGATGCTGCAAGACCTGTTGTTTCTCCAGCATTTTCTGTTTTTAGTTCAGGTTTCCAACATCTGCAGTATTTTGCTTTTATTTGAGATTCTATCTCTTCTTTAAAAATATTTGACAATCATTGCCTCCAACATCTCCTGAGGCAGAGAGCTCCAAAGTTGCGCAGCCCTCTGAGAGAAAAAACAATGTCCCTTATTTCTATCGTAAAAGGGTAACTCCTAATTTTAAATTGCTTCCTAATTCTGGACTCATTTGCAAGAGGAAATACCCTTTCTACATGCATCTTAACAAGACCACTGAGGATTTTACAAATTTCATTCGGATCACCCTTCACTCATCGAAACTCCAGTGTAATCAAGTCCTGCCTGTCTAATTTGTCCTTATAAGACACCCTGCTTTCTCCATATGTCAATCCAGTAAACATCGTCTGAACCACCTCCGATGTGTTTATGTCCTTCCTTAAATAATGCTAATATCCACTGAGGTAGTGTGCTGGAAATCAATTACCATCACAAAAATTAAAGGTTTTATATGAGTATGTGAAAGTTCAATTTTAATCTAGTAATACATGCTGAAGTACGATTAATAAGAGATCTTGTAGTTAATGATCATCTCCATGATAATGAAAACAGCATAGTAAAATTTCAAATGCAGAATGAGGGAGAGCAACTTGCATCTCAAACACATGTCCTCAACTTACATAAGGGCAATTAAAGAGGTTTGAAGAAACCTAAGAGGCAACTTTTTTCACTCAGAGGGTGTTAAGTGTATGGAATGAGCTGCCAGAGGAAGTGGTGGAGGCTGGTACAATTGCAACACTTAAAAGGCATCTAGATGGGTATGTGAATAGGAAGGGTTTGGAGGGATATGGGTCAGGTGCTAGCAGGTGGGACTAGATTGGGTTGGGATATCTGGTCAGCATGGACGGGTTGGACCGAAGGGTCTGTTTCCATGCTGTACATCTCTATGACTCTATGACTCTATGAAGTGGGCTGGGAAAATGAACTAAGGGGCAAGTCAGGAGATGAGCAGTTGCAGACATTTAAGCTGACATTTCCAAATGTCCAATGAAAATTTATTCTAGTTAAAAAGAAGGATTAGATAAGAAAGGCAGTCAAAGAGAGCATTCAATCAAAAACTAAGGCATGCAAAATGGCAAAAACTATTGACAGGCCAGAGAATTGGGATTTCTTTTTAGAAACCAGCAACGGATGACTAAAACAAATCAAAAGGAAAAATATTGATTATGATGGTGAAATGGCAAGAAATATAAAACAAACGTAAGAGCTTCTACAGATATATAAAAAGAAAGAATGTAGCTAAAATAAATGTGGGAACTTTGGAGGATGAAACAGGGAAATTCATAACCAGGGAACAGGGAAATGGTAAATAATTTAAGCCAACACTTGGCTTCAGTCTTCACAGTGGAGGAATCTATAAACAATCGATAAACAAGGTACATATGGGAGGAATCTCCAAACACATTCTTTAAAACCCTTAAATGTGGTGATTAAGCCTGAGCAACCTGTCTGCCTGCAGTGTCATTAGTTTGCCTAACCCTTTGTGATAGAGACTGCTGCTTTTAGCATCCTTTTGGGACAGAAGTAAGGACCTTTTCTGTCTCTCAGAGGGTTATGTGATTTTGGAACTCTCTGCCTCAGGAGATGGCGGGGGTAGGATCATTAAAGATTTTTAAGGAAGAGGTAGATTGGATCTCAGATAAAAGCAAATGCTAGAGATGATGGAAATCTGAAATAAAAACAGAAAATGCTGGGGAAACTCACCAGGTCTGGTAGGTTTAACAGCCTCTATCAATTGGGGCAAAGTATTTCACAATCTAATGGAACTACAAGCAGACTGGACTTGACTGCCTGCATCCAGTGATTTTAAAGGGAATGGCTATAGTAGTAGGGGAGGCATTGTAGGAATTTTGCAGAACTTGCTGGATAGCAGAGATTCCATCAGATTAAAAAACTGCTACCGTGCTTCTCCTGTTCAAGAAAGAAGGGAGACAGAAAACAGGAATCTGAAGGCCAGTTAGCCTAACATCTGCCATTTGAAAAACACTGAAAACCATTCTGAAGGATGGAATAGCAGGACATTTAGAAAAGCCTAACTTAATCAAACAGAGTCATTTTGGTTTTATGAAAGGGAAATTATGTTTGACAAATTTTCTAGAATCCTTTGAGGATATCACAAGCAAAGTTGATAAAGGAGAATAGATAGATGTAGTGTTTTTGGATTTTCAGAAGACATTTGATAAGGTGCCACATGAAAGGGTACTGAATAAGATAAGAACTTATGGTATTAGGGGTAATGTATTCACATAGATTGAGAACTGGTTAACACACAAAAGACAGAGTTAGGATTAATGGGTCCTTTTTTAGATTATAAAGATGAAACTAATGGATTGCTACAATGATAGAAACATTGAAGAGCAGGAGTAAACTATTTGACCCATCAAGACTGTTCTGCCATTCATTGTGATCATGGCTAATCATCGAGCTCAATATCCTAATCACTGTCTTCCCTCATACCCTTTGATCACTTTAGTCACAAACACAAATCCACCTTCTTTTGAAAACACAACAATTTGATCTCAACCACTTCCCCTGAGAGTGAATTCCACAGACTCACAACTGTCTAGCTGAAAGAATTTCTGCTCATCTCAGTCCTAAGAGGTTTACCCTTATCCTTAAACTATGACCACAGCTCTGAATTCCCTCATTACCAGGAACATCCTTCCTGCATCTAAACTAGCTTGTCCTTTTCAGATTTTATGGATTTCTATGAGATCCTCCTTCCTTCTTCTAAACTCCGATGAATCCAATTCGAATACATTAATGCCAGCACTCCAGAATTTGGTAAACCTTTGCTGCACTCCCTCTATTGCTGGAGCTTCTTTCCATAGATAGAGTTAGCAAAACTGCACACAATATTCCAGGTCTGGCCTCATCAGTACCCTGCATAATTACAGCAAAATATCATTGTTCCTGCACTCAAATCCACTCATTTTGAAGGCCCCTAAGGGCCTCATTTACTATATATATAGGAGAGGGTAGAGTGTAATATATCCAAATTCGTTGATGTTACAAAAATAGATGGTAGGACATGTTGTGGTAAAGACAGAGGAATCTGCAAGGAGGATATAAATATTTGACAGATGCAGTTTAATGCAGCAAAGTGTGAGGCCTTGCACTTTGATAGAAAGAATTTAAAAGCAGATTATTATTTAAGTAGAGAGAGACTCCAACAAAGTGTAGTACAGTGTGATCTGGGTTTTCTTGTCCATGAAATACAAGATGTTGACATGCAGGTGCAGCAAGTACTTAAGAAGGCAAACAGTATTTAAAAATAGGGGAGTCTTGTTAAAACTGTACAGGATCTTGGTAAGGCTGCACCAGGAGTATTGTATATGGTCCTCATTTATACAGTCCTTTAAAACTGAGATGGGAAGGAATTTCTTCTCTCAGAAGGTAGTGAATGTCTAGAATTCTCTTCCCCAAAGGGCTAAATCACTGATTTAAAGAGAAGGTAGATGAGGTATAGAAATATCAGGGAGTTGGTGGCTTTCCTGAGTTGGCATGAAAGAGGACTTGAAGTTTAGGACAGATTTGCTGTAATCTTGTTAAATGGTAATCAGGCATTAGGGGACAAATTGGCTATCCCTGATCTTATTTCTTACGTTCTTATGTTTGAAAATATTTCTTCAATATATCTGCCATCTCTTTATTATCCATATTACCTTCCTATTTTCATCCTCTCGAGGTGGAACACTCAGTTTACTTACCCTGTACCTGTATAGACACCTGTAGGAACTCTTAGTATCTGTCTTTACATTTCTCACTGGCTACTGCTCATGCTCTATCCTATTTGTCCTGTTTAACCTATGATTCATTTTCGACTATTCTTTACTTCTGACCAGTCATCTGGCCATCTACTCACCATTGTGCTTTTCCCCTGAAGTTGTGAGCTGCCTGGAGTTTGGAATTCTCTCATTGCACCTCTGCTCTTGTCTGACTCTTTATTTTTCTGAAGGCATTACTTAAAAGCTACCTTATTCACCAAGCTTTTTGCCATCTTCCCTAATATTACCTTTATTTTTCTCGTATATTGCTCAGTGTTTAATTTTGTTTTATAATTCTCAATGGAATATTTTATTGCATTACAGGCACTGCATAAATATGTATCATTGGAGGAGGAAATCATGCACTGAATCTTCCACGGTTCAGACTCTGGGGATCCAGGTTTCTGACGAAAATAGATGGACATACATCTTTGAATGATGGATCACAGCTTCCCAAACTTTGTCCCACTGCAAGCTCATTTTGAGGTTTGGAAATTATCCTGGGTACTTGGTGAAAACTGGGAGATAGGTGAGGATGAGGTGGGAAGAAGATCTTTCTGAGCAGGGAGGGGGCTGCAGAGAGAGGACATGGGGGAGGGGGGCTGCAGAGAGAGGACATGGGGAGGGGGGCTGCAGAGAGAGGACATGTGAGATTGAATGGAGGGGTGGGGGGAGCGCGGGATAGGGTTGGTGAAATTCCATGGCAGTCATTGCTGTCTCACAGCTCTAAAATTTCAGCTTTCAATTTCACAATTTCAGACATTACAAGGTGCTTAGCCAATGGAATAGTCATTAAGTAAAGGGGTTATCATAATGTAGAAAAGAAACTAAGGTCGGTGGAGTTGTGGATAGTGCTGAAGGATTTTGCAGGTTACAGAGGGACATCGATAAGCTGCAGAACTGGGCTGAGATGTGGGAAATAAAGTTTAATACAAAAAAGTGTGAGGTGATTCACTTTAGAAGGATCAACAGGAATACAGAGTACTGGGCTAATGGTAAGATTCTTGATAGTATGGATGAGCAGAGGGATCTCAGTGTCTATGTACATAGATCCCTGAAAGTTGCCACCCAGGTTGATAGGGATGTTAAAAAGGCAGACGGTGTGTTAGCTTTTATTAGTAGAGGGATTGAGTTTCAGAACCATGAGATCATGCTGCAGCTGTACAAAACTCTGGTGTAGCCGCACTTGGAGTATTGCATACAGTTCTGGTCACCACATTACAGTAAGGATGTGGAAGCTTTGGAAAGGATTCAGAGGAGGTTTGCTAGGATGTTGCCTGTTATGGGGGGAAGGTCTTATGAGGAAAGGCTGAGGGACTTGAGGCTGTTTTCATTAGAGAGAAAAAGGTTGAGGGGTGACTTAATTGAGACATACAAGATAATCAGAGGGTTAGATAGAGTGGACAGGGAGAGCCTTTTTCTTGGGATGGTGATGGCTAGCATGAGGAGGTATAGCTTTAAATTGAGGGGTGATTGATATAGGACAAATGTCAGAGGTAGTTTCTTTACTCAGAGAGTAGAAGGGGCGTGGAACGCACTGCCTGCAACAGTAGTAGACTCGCCGGCTTTAAGGGCATTTAAATGGTCATTGGATAGGCAGGTGGATGAAAATGGAATAGTGTATGTTAGATGGGCTTCAGATTGATTCAACAGGTCGGTGAACATCGAGGGCCGAACGGCCTGTACTGCGCTGTAATGTTCTATGTTCTAAACACTGCAGCCAATTAGCTCACAATAAACTCCACAAGCAGCAAGATGCTAATAGTGACAACATAATTTTTTTTTGTGATGTTTATTAAAGGATAAATATTCATCATGACTTTGGGGATAGCTCCGTTGAACTGCTTTGAAATACTGCTGAAGTGCTTTAACATCCGGAATAAGATAGGTGAACTTGCAACATGGGTTAGTATCTGGGACTTCAATGTTGTGGCTATTTCGGAGACATGGATAGAACAGGGACAGGAATGGTTGTTGCAGGTTCTGGGGTTTAGATGTTTCAGTAAGAACAGAGAAGATGGCAAAAGAGGTGTGGCATTGTTAGTCAAGGACAGTATGACGGTGGTTGAAAGGACGTTTGAGGACTCGGCTACTAAAGTAGTATGGACTGAGGTTAGAAACAGGATAGGAGAGGTCACCCTCCTGGGAATTTTCTATCGGCCTCTGAATAGTTCCAGAGATGTAGAGGAAAGGGGAGCAAAGGTGATTCTGGGTAGGAGTGAGAGTAACAGGTAGTTGTTATGGGGTCTTTAACTTTCCAAATACTGACTGGAAATACTATAGTTTGAGTACTTTAGATGGGTCAGTTTTGTCCAACGTGTGCAGGATGGTTTCCTGACACAGTGTGTAGACAAGCCAACAAGGGGCAGGGCCACATTGGATTTGGTACTGAGTCATGAACCCAGCCAGGTGTTAGATTTGGAGGTGGTGAGCACTTTGATGATAGTGACCACAATTCGGTTATGTTTGCTTTAGCAATGGAAAAGGATAGATACATAATGCAGGGCAAGAGTTATTGCTGGGGGAAAGGCAATTATGATGTGATTAGGCAAGACTTAGGATGCATAGGATGGGGAAGGAAACTGCAAGGGATGGGTACAATTGAAATGTGGAGCTTATTCAAGGAACAGCTACTGCTTGTTCTTGATGAGTATGTACCTGTCAGGCAGAGAGGAAATGGTTGAGTGAGGGAGCCATGGTTTACTAAAGAAGTTGAATCTCTTGTCAAGAGGAAGGAGAAGGTTTATGTTAGGATGAAATGTGATGGCTCAGTTAGGGTGCTTGAGAGTTACAAGTTAGCCAGGAAAGACCTAAAGAGAGATCAAAGAAGAGCCAGGAGGGGACATGAGAAGTCACTGGCAGATAAGATCAATGAAAACCCTGAAGCTTTCTATAGGTATATTTGGAATAAAAGAAATACTAGAGAAAGATTAGGCCTAATCAAGGACAGTAGTGGGAACTTATGTGTGGAGTCCAAGGAGATGGGGAAGTGCTAAATGAATATTTTTCGTCAGTATTCACACTGGAAAAAGACAATGTTGTTGAGGTGAATACTGAGATACAGGCTACTAGACTAGGGGTTTGAGATTCACAAGGAAGAGGTGTTAGCAATTCTGGAAAGTATGAACTTAGATAGGTTCCCTGGGACAGATGGGATTTTTCCTAGGATTCTCTGGGAAGCTAGGGAGGAGACTGCAGAGCCTTTGGTTTTGATCTTTATGTTGTTATTGTCTACAGGAATAGTGCCAGAAGACTGGGGGATAGCAGAAGTTGTCCCCTTGTTCAGGAAGGGGAGTAGAGACAAACCTTGTAATTATAGACCAGTGAGCTTTATCTCAGTTGTGGGTAAAATGTTGGAAAAGGTTATAAGAGATAGGATTTATAATCATTTAGAGAGGTATAAGTTGACTAGGGATAGTCAACATGGTCATGTGAAGGGTAGGTCGTGCCTCACAAATCTTATTGAGTTCTTTGAGAAGGTGACCAAACAGGTGAATGAGGGTAAAGCGTTTGATGTGGTGTATATGGATTTCATTAAGGCATTTGACAAGGTTCCCGACCTTAGGCTATTGCACAAAATACAGAAGCATGGGATTGAGGGTGATTTAGCAGGTTGGATCAGAAATTGGCTAGCTGAAAGAAGACAGAGGGTGGTGATTGATGGGAAATGTTCATCCTGGCATTCAGGTATTAGAGATGTACTGCAAGGATCTGTTTTGGGGTAGCTGTTGTTTGTCATTTTTATAAATGACCTAGGTGAGGGTGTTGAAGGATGGGTTAGTAAGTTTGCAGATGACAATAAGGTCGGTGGATAGTACTGAAGGATGTTGCAGGTTACAAAGGGACATAGATAAGCTGCAGAGCTGGGCAGAGAGGTGGCAAATGGGGTTTAATGCAGAAAAGTGTGAGGTGATTCACTTTGGAAGGAACAGGAATGCAGAGTGCTAGGCTAATGGTAAGATTGTAGATGAGCAGAGAGATCTTGGTGTCCATGACATAGATCCTTGAAAGTTGCCACCCAGGTTGATAGGGTTGTTATGAAGGCATACAGTGTGTTAGCTTTTACTGGTAGAGGAATTTACTTTCAGAACCATAAGGTCATGCTGCAGCTGTACAAAACTCTGGTGCAGCCTCACTTGTATTATTGCGTACAGTTCTGGTCATCGCATTATAGGAAGGATGTGAAAGCTTTGGAAAGGATTCAGATGAGATTGACTTGGACATTGTCTGGTATGGGGGGAAGGTCTTATGATGAAAGGTTGAGGGACTTGAGGCTGTTTTCGTTAGAGAGAAAAAGGTTGAGAGGTGACTTAATTGAGACATATAAGATAATCAGAGGGTTAGATTGGGTGAATAGTGAGAGCCTTTTTTCTCGGATGGTGATGACCAGCACGAGGGGACATAGCTATAAATTGAGGGGTGATAGATATAGGACAGATGTCAGAGGTAGTTTCTTTACTCAGAGAGTATTAGGGGCGTGGAATGCACTGCCTACAACAAGTTAAACCAACTTTAAGGGCATTTAAATGGTCATTGGATATACATATGGATGAAAATGGAATAATGTAGCTTAGATGGGCTTCAGATTGGTTCTACAGGTTGGCACAACATTGAGGGCTGAAGGGCCTGTATTGCACTGTAAAGTTCTATGTTCTATCTTCTCTAAAACACATCACCTTTGACTCTGCAATGCTTCCTCATACTGCTTGGCTACGTAATATTGATCTAGTTAGTCAAAGACAGCACAGAAGACAGGTACATAAGAATATCATTATGCTTGCTGTCAGTAAAATAGGCAAAGAACTATATAATGTGATTCCTTTGGTCAGAAACAAGCCAGAGGTTGATGGAATTGAATTATTTTCAGTTCCAGATGATACCAGATTGGCGAGGCATGTGTGCAAAATCTGTTCCAGTCCTTTCCTGGGAAGAGATAGAGGCCAGGATATTTCATGTATCCATTAGGTGTGTTTTCAGCAGAGGTGAGTAAAATAGGGAAGGTGCTCAGTCCTCCATCTTCTCACCCACTCCCAGACTTTTCTCCACAATATAGTGGTTGGACAGGTACTGAAATTGGCAGCTCGCCAATCATATGTAAATAAGTAATCAAGGGTCACTTGAGTCTGTTACCCTGCCCAAGTCATAGTTGGAATTGGCAGGCAGGTGGGGATTGAGCAGCCTGTTTGGTTTATTATTTTTTGTAAGTGTGGGAGGAGGATGCGAGCTAATAATACACTCCACTTCCTTTCTCCCCAAGTGGAGTTTAAAACCCAAGCTTCCAACCTCTCTGCTGTCTTCTCTAATCCTCTCTAGTGAAAACTCCTGACCCACCTGGATCTGGGGATCCACAGGGCCTTCCTCATGGGCCCAATCTATAACCTGGGTACTGTTCATTACCATGCTCTGGCACTGCCAGGGCTGCTCCAACTACTGGACAATCTGATTGCCAGAAGCTCTAGAAAAAAGGACTCTTTCCCACTGATAGGTAGAAATCACACTATTTACTTATTTAGAGGCAGCCTGCACTTGGCCCATATCCTTCCAAACTTTTTCTATTCATGAACTTATCCAAATGTCTTTTAGGCATTGTAACTGTACCCACATCCACCATTTTCTCTAGCTGTTCATTCTACATATTGACTACTCTCTGTGTAAAAAAGTTGCCCCTCATGTCCTTTTTAAGTCTTTCTCCTCTTCCCTTTAAAATATGCCCCCTAATTTTGAACTCTGCCAACCCAGGAAAAATACCCCTTTTATCCACCCTATCCATGCCCCTTGTGATTTTCAACACATCAAAAAGGTCACCCCCCCCAACCACCTACTGTACAGAGAAAGACTCCAGTCTTTCTGGTCTATTTTTATATCTCAAACCTTCCATTCCTAGCAGCATCCTGGTTAATCTTTTTTGAACCCCCTCCAGTTTGATAATACCCTTCCTATAACAGGGCAATTAGAACTGCACACAGTACCCCAGAACAGACCTTACCAATATGCTGTACAACCTCCACATGACGTCCTACCTCCTATACTCAAAAGGTTTAAGCAATAAAAGCAAACATACTAAACGCCTTCTTAACCACCCTGTCTACCTGTGAAGCAACTTTCAAAGAACTATGTACCTGAACCTCTTAGCTTTTATATTACTATCAATACAGTGGTGGTTCCCAATGAACAAAAAACAGAGGTTTTAGGATATTTCTTGTAATAATTTGATTTATCTTATATAATGCAGTGTTCATAATGAAGGGTAAGATAGCATGTCACAAACAAAGACCACTCAATTTCTTGCTTTAAAATAATTTTGGACTTCAAAAATTGTGATTTTCTTGTCTTTGTCAAAATAACCGACTGCTGATGGATTTCCTTTTTGCTGAATGAGTATTTAGCAAAAAAGAAGTTTATATGGAGTACTGGGATTCACAACAGAAGCGTGTAGAATGATAATGTGAGAGTCCCTTGATTAAACTGAGAAAGCTAGAAGAGAGCAGATGATTTAATTCACTGTCAATAGAATGTATGGATCAAGCCATAAATAAATAAATTTTACAGAAAATTCCAAGGTTCCCAGCATGATAGCTTTGGGTGACTAAATTTAGTTAGATCTCAATCACACAACAAAGCATGTTGCTGCTTAGTTTCATGCTGTTTTATGTGTGGCATTAGATCAGTAGCATGTTGCATCATACTGGCCGCCATGCCATTGCAAAAAGAGTGAATGACATGACCATCTTTTCCAGGCAGCAATGTTTGTCCAGAACCTCATATGGAACTTCTCAATTCACTTGGCAGAATATTCCAAGCCAGCATGGAGCTTTTAGGAGGGTGAGCAGGCCTGGGAAACGTAATTGGGTAGGAGGCAAACGTTCAATTGGTTGAAGTTATGCTATTAAATTCTCAGAACATTTCTGGTGAGTCATCTATCTCGGCTGTTAAGGTCTGTTTTGCATTCAACACTATAATCCCAACCAAACCAACCTCCAAACTCCAAGACCAAGGTCTCTGCTCCACACTTTGCAACTGGATCATCAACTTCCTGTATCACAGACCACAGTCAGTGAAGACAGATGACAGCACCTCCTCCAGGATAATCCTAAACACAGACGCCCCACAAGGATGCATACTCAGTCCCTTTGCTGTACTCTCTGTACACTCATGACTGTGTTGCCAAATCTCATCTGAACTCCATCTACAAGTTCGCTAACGATACCATCATTGTCGGCCAGAATACAGGAAAGAATTAGAGGGCTTGGTGACATGGTGCAAAGATAACAATCTCTCCCTCAATGTCAGCAAAACTAAAGAGCTGATCATCGACTTCAGGAAGCAAGGAGGAGGAGACAGCTTTATGTACATCAATGGAGCTGAAGTGGAGATGGTTAAGAGCATCAAGGCCTGAGGAGTGATGATAACTGACGATCTGTCTTGGATCACTCACATTGATGCGACAGTCAAGAAGGCACAACATCTCTTCATCCTCAGGAGGCTAAGGAAATTCGGCATGTCCATAATGACCCTCACCAATTTTTATAGATACACCACAAAAAGCATCCTATCTGGATGCATCAAGGCTTGGTACAACTGCTCTGTCCAGGACTGTAAGAAACTAGAGAAAGTTATGAACATGGTCCAGGCCATCATGCAAGCTAACTTCCCATCATTGACTCCATTTATACTTCTTGTTTTTGTGGAAAGGCAGCCAACATTATCAAAGATTCCTCCCACCCTCGTTATAATCTCTTCCAACCTCTTCCGTCAGGCAGAAGATACAAAGCTTAAATATATGTAGCAACAGGTTCAAACACAGCTTCTTCCCTGCTCTTATTAGACTGCTGAATGGAACTCTCAAATTTCAGATCGAGTGTTGATTTTGCTTTTAGTATACCTTCTGTATATGTATAACTTTGTATGCCTCACTCTGTTCAATCACCCTGTGATTTGTGTCCTTTTATGGGTTATGTTTGTATGTTCTGATCTGCCTGTATGCATGCAAACCAACTTTTCACTGTCCCTAGGTACATGTGACAGTAATAAATTAAATCAGTATCATGACTATTCAACTTGCTAGATATCTGATCATGAGCCTGAAGACCCCTGGACCTGGACAATTTCTGGTTTTGGAATGGATTTTTGTTTTCTTTCCCTCATGCCCACATATTTTCCCTTATATCCTAATTACATTTGTTCAGAAAACTTGGGAGCAATTTAAGTTGTCTGTTTATGAGCTCCAGGTTTTCTGTTGAGATGTAACCAGCTAAAACCTCACTGTGTACTACAGCATGAAAAATCACTTGCAAGAAAGGAGGAAGAGTTAGGCAAAAGGGAAGGAGAAGCAAAATATATCACAAGCGTTGTGATGTGGGCAAATGCTTGGTAACTTTCCATGAAAGGATATTACAAGGACTCTTTTATTGTAATCAGACACCAATCAACTAAATCTCTTTACACACTCATGCATGAGAAGTGAAGCAAGGACAGGTAAATGCTCTTTTAACATAAGTACATCATGAGATAGGCAATGACAGTGGACACCATGGAACCAATGTCTGAAGCCCTATCTGAGATGGGATCAGTGGTTGCCTACAGGCACCTGTGTGTGAAACCAGACTATTTAATTTGTATTATCTGTCTATATCATTTAAAAGTCATGCTATTGAATATCAATAACTTCATTTCAAGTTGAATTCTGGTTTGGATGTTTGGTTTGTGGCCAACTCAGAGGTTTAGTAAAGAACAAGAGCAAATTATAATATTAGATCCAACCAAGCAGGTCTGTTCCTTGCACTGTTTATATTCAGTTCCTCCATTCAGTTCTACCAAGCTGATATATGACCTAAACTGTATTGAACAGAAAGGAATCCAGGATTTCCTACATAGTTAGGGTCAGTATCTGAGTAGTAATGGCCAAAACCAAATATCTCTGATGTGCCACTGAAAGATTGGTTTACATTCTCAAAAAAATAGGTTTGGAGAAGTACCATTATATTCAGAAGAAGAAGCAAATCACAATGGTCTAATTTAAACACTGAAAGTCAAGAGGTTTGAGTGAGTTAAAATCTTGCCCAATCCTCATTTTTTGCTGTTGAAGATGTTAGTACAAAATATTTAAGCCCAAGCACTTGGCTGCTCCTTCCACTATCAAATTTTTGGTCTGTATTCATATCGAAGTTCATGCAAGCCTGAGGAGGCATTAGTGATTAAATTCTCTTGAAACAGGCTACATACTTACATTCATTTCAAGACCAATTTGTCAAGTTCTGAGTCCAGTGGGGAACCTTGCCTACCGGATGAATGCATCAGAAAATTGCAAATGTTTCATTTTCTGTCCATTAACTGATTGCTCACAATTTGCTGAAATACCTGGCTGACAGGTCTCATCTGTCACTAGTGCTTTTAGGATTTTTCGCTATCTGAGATAATTTAAGACATTTTTGGACCAACAGGAAAACAGCATTTAACCTCGTTCAGATCCTAATGACCTTGATCATCCTAATGATCTTGTGTTGCAAAGATCAAAAGATTCCATTGACATTCAAATCACAGCTACTATTAAATTTAGAGATAAAATGCAGTAACTAGGCTTCCTGTAAGCACATCATTCAGGCACAGATAAGAAAATGGTAGGGTTTGTAAAAGATGAAGCAAAGTGAGCATTTGATGAATAATAAAGAAGTGGCAGCGATTTTGCAAAGGATTTCACTGATTTACCAGCGAATCTTGTCTTTATTTGAATGCCTGAAATGTATTGAGTTCTTTGGAGGGCTTTTTTGCTGCAAGGTCTGCTGAGTTTTCTTGCCATTATCTTGCAAAACTCAGCACCTTAACTACCTACCACACTCCTGTGGCATCTCTCATGTCCCATTTCTACCTCACGCTGCCTCCTCAGTCTTTCAGAACATCTGCCCACCTTTGCCCCATATACACTATGACTAACAACCGTGCCAACCACTGTCATCTCACTCATTTCCACCTTCTTTCCTCATTACAGGGGAAGACAGCCCATAACAGCGCAGGGAGAACCCTATGTATTGGAGGACCATGACATCCAACTGCTCACCTTCTACGACGACAGAATTATGGCCTTCACAGAATAAGATTGAAACCATTCCTGTAAGTACCACTCTGTATTCCACTACCACTCTCCCATTAACCTCCCTATCACTTTTAATTATTAAATACCACCTTCAGCTACTGGCCTGATGCCATCACTCTCTCTCTCTTTTGTCTTGCAGTCTCCACAGATAATATCTGTGGAGGTAGAGTCCACTGAACCTCTGATGATGAGTGGAACTATTGGCAAGGCTGCCTCCCGCAAACCCACACCAAGATACATACCGACTACTCGGTGGGAGTCGTAGACATAGAGAGTGTGGATACACAGTTTGGTGAGTACCTCACTGAGAAAGCTTAACATCTGATGAGGAAGATGCACCTCAATTTGCTGGCAACCAGAGGATTGTCAAAGACCAGGCGCCTACACAACCCCAGGCAGGAGAGAACCAGTGGTGTTGGCAAACTGGGACACATATCGTCCACATATACAATGAAGAGCAGCAGAAACAGGCAAGTATGTGGGACGCAATGGCCTACATTGCCCAGAAACAGCATCAGTGCAGTAAATCCTGTGATCATCTGTCTGCCTCCAAGGACAGGTAGTTGGCTGCCATGGAGACTCAGGTACAACACCCTCAGGGGGGTCAGAGAGCCACAGATGTCTGCATTCCATTGTCACAGCCATTTATACTCAGCACCAAAGGCATGGCGACCAGGAGAGGGTGGCACAGGGGAATCTTGGCCTCAGTCCAGGAGCCATGTTTTCACAAGGAGAAGGTGCCAGGAGGCACCAAACCAGTGGTGGAACCACTCAAATGACCCTCTGGTGGTTTCTGGAAATAAGACCTTCAGCAATTCTGGCCCATCAAGCCCCCTCCCCCGCCACTGGGTCTCCCCAACAGAACCAACCTGCCCCATTCCTGAGCTTGCTCCTTCGATCCCTTAAAACAGGGTTTACACAAAGAAGTGGTGGGAGGACTTACATCCCCACCCCACCCCCTCCACCCCACCTCACCTTCTCCACTACTCCTCCACCCTCTCCCTCCACTCCCCACCCTGTGATGTATACATGGTTGCCTGCTTGCCGCACATGCAGTGTATTTGCCATGCTAGCTAATGGCACACCTTATAGGTTAGAGATTGATACAGTGCATTGTCATTCAGCAAGACAAATGCCCCTTAGACTGAGAACTGCTGGACAGCAACACCAGCTGTCTGTGACTGTGCTCATTGGTCCAACGAGGCAAGGCAAGACAGGACATTAGAAGGAAGCAGCTGCTAAGTGAGCGAGCATGAAGACAACAAGTGAGAGTCTTGAGATGGAGCGTAGTCCAGTCTGCAAGCTGGCTACATGTCCTTGTTCTCAGTCTGTCCCTGCTACAACCTTGTGAACTAGATGATGGCACCCTGAAATGCAAGTCTGTGCTTCCAGAACACATTGCCAGTTAACAATAGAACTGCCAGGATGGCCCGGCAGATCTCAGACACAAATGTCGATGGAGGAGGAATGCATTTGACTGGTGCCCGTGGACCATGGCTTGAAATATCATTGCCTAATGTCTAAGATGGAGGTGTTTTGGAGTACGTGGTGAGCTGAATCTGCCAGGTACATGTGCTGGTTTCCTGGTCAGGTTTTCCTGATGTCTAGGTTGTTTGGCAAGAAGGGATTCTAAACATTAGTAAGGTAACTTGTGGTGTTAACAAAACATTTAACTATCAGTAATGACTACTATTTGGCATTCCTCCACTACCTAGCGAGAATCTCACCACGTTGTTTATGAAAAACATAGAAGATGATCTCAAATTGTGATGAGTCTACTCAGACTTGTTGTCTGATTCTGTCACACATTTCGTCATAGGCCAAGTCACCCACACCTCTGTAAGATTCCACCTGAGAACGTTTAATGGAGGTTAGTGTTCAAAGAGAAATAATTACACAATTTAATGTGGACAATTCAAAGGGCTCAATGGTTGTTATTCAAGGACCTTTGGGAAAGATAGGAAAGAAACAGCAAAACCTCTGACCGTAGATTTTCAGTTTTCTGTGGGAATGACAATTGTACCAGAAGATTGGGAGGCTGGGAATCTGACGTACATCATTGAAGAAAAGGAAAATATAGATGAGTGAACGTTACTTCAAGTTACTAAAATATCAAACATGGGATGTAACTGCTTGCCTTTGAAAAAACATCAGTGAATCAAAACCAATCAACCTAAAAGACAAATCATGCCTGACCTACCTTAACAACTGCTTTGGAGAAGTATGGAGATAAATAAATGAAAAGTAGTTGACATGGAATTCTAAATTTGCTTTGAATAAGATTTCACATTGGAAAAATGGATAAAATAAATTGGCACAGAGCTAAGGGGTAATTAGCTTCATGTATAGAAAGATGGTTATAGAGCAGAAATCATTTGGGAAAAGAGGCATCTTGAACTGGTAAGGTGTAGTGAATTGTGTTCTATGGGATTTTTGATGTTGCTCTTGTTTACTCTCTGCATAATATGATTGCACTTGGGACTTACTCCTGAATTCTCCTGATAGCCAGTTGTGATTAGCATTGTGAAAATCTGTAGGGGTGCACTAATAGGATGGCTCATAGAATCATTGACACTAGATGCAATCCAATACAAAGAGAGTAAGGAAAGGAAAAGAAACAGATGTCTATTAATAGGAAACTTCTAAAAGCAACAGAGGACCAAATAACTGTTGATTTGCAGCAGCACAGATCATTAAAAGTAACAGAACAGAGAAAAAGATAAAGAGAATCCTTGGTTTTGGATCTGGAAGTGGTTCGGACCTTAGTTACTTTGCAGATATCTTGTGTGGACTTTTGACCACAGTACAGGAAAGAAATAAAACAACCAAGAAGGTGCAAAATAGATTTATTCATTTGTTAAAAGGGATGAGGGGTTAAAATTAAGAAGCACAAACTACAATCAGGGTTTTTTCACTTCAACCTGAGAAGGTTAAAGACTGACCTGATCAAAGCTTTCATAATTATGAAGGCTATGATAAGATTTTTTTTGCCATTGGCTAGCAATATTTTAATAAGATGGCACACATCTGTGATATTTGCAAAAAAAAAATTCTGTTAAGAGAGAATCTTCACATAGGGATAGTAACAATGCAGATTTTCTTAAAATAGGGAAATTTAAATTAAATTACTTAATAAATCTTCAATTAAAATCTAGTCCCATTAATAGTGACCATGAAATTATTGTTGATTTGTGTAAAAACCCCATCTTGTTCAGTAATGCCCTTAGAGAAGGAAATCTGCTTCCTGAACAGCATTGGCTCCCTCAAAGCATTGCGGTGTAGTGACACCACATGAACTGCAGCAGCTTGGAAAGGCAGCTCACCACCTTCTCAAAAACAATTAACAATTAGCAACAAATGCTGCTTAACCAGTGACACACACATTCTATGAAAGACTAGAGTCATTGAGCTGTACAGCATGGAAACAGACCCTTCGGTCCAACTCATCCATGTTGACACCAGATATCCTAATTTAATCTATTCCCATTTACCAGCATTTGGCCCTCCAAACCCTTCCTATTCATATACCCATCCAGATGCTTTTAAATGTTGTACTTGACCCAGCCTCCACCACTTCCTCTGGCAGCTCATTCCATACACACACCACACTCTGTGTGAAAATGTTGCCTTCAAATCTTTCCCCCCTCACCTTAAACCTGTGCCCTCTAGTTTTGTACTCCCCCACCCTGGGGTAAAGACCTTGACTATTCATTCTAACTATGCCTTATTTTACTTACGTCTGTAAGGTCACCCCTCAGCCTCTGACACTCTAGGGAAAATAACGCTATCCTATTCAGCCTCTTCCCATAACTCAAACCCTATAAATCTTTTCTGAATCCTTTCAAGTTTCACAACATCCTTCTCATAGCAGGGACACCAGAACTGAACATTGTATTCCAAAAGGGGCCTAACCAATGTCCAGGCAAGCATACTAAGTGCCTACTTCACTGTCCTATCTACCTGCGACGCTCCTTTCAAGGAACTATGAAACTGCATTCCGAGGTCTCTTTGTTCAGCAACACTTCCCAGGACCTTACCATTAAGTGTATAAGTCCTGCTGTGATTTGGCTTTCCAAAATACAGCACCTCACATTATCTAAATTAACTCCATCTGTCACTCCTCCGCCCTTTGGCCCATCTGTTCAAGGTCCCATTGTACTCTGAGGTAACCTTCTTTGCTTTCCACTACGACTCCAATTTGGTGTCATCTAAAAACTTACTAACTATACCTCCTGTGTTCACATTCAAATCATGCATTTAAATGACAAAAAGTAGTGGACCCAGTACCAATCCTTGTGGCACAACACTGGTCACAGGCCTCCAGTCTGAAAGGCAACCCTCCACCACCACCCTCTGTCTTCTACCTTCGAGCCAGTTCTGAATCCAAATGGCGAGTTCTCCCTAAATAACAAAAGGAACAGAGGAAAGTGAGATTTGACTATGCAGTTCATGGGGAAGCAATCTCCGGTTCAGAATTGATGGGTCAAGTGGTTCTATAGAGAATCAAACTAGACTGAAAATATTAATTCTGTTTCTGTCTTCACAAATGCTGCCAGAACTCCTGAGTTTCTCCAATATGTTCAGTGTTTGTATTAAATTTCCAGCATTCACAGTATTTTACTTTTATTTTTACTTTGTTGGAATGTTTGGATTCGTAAGGTCTTGTTCTTATGCCAATTGACCCAGATCCTTACTCATTAATTTCCACATGCTGATTTTGCCCACCTGAGACAAAATGTTAGGTTTAGGAGTGCTATCAAGAAAAAACACCAAATAGGAAACAGGGGATTGGCTAGAGCTGAGAAAGGTTACAGCAATGGCCTGGAGTATTTTTTTGGCTATACTGTGGGATGAAAATGTGTCATCCTCTGTAATCATAGGATGGTACAAAGGAAGTCATTTGGTCCATCACGGCTCAGTTGGAGTGAATTTTGTATGGGTTACCCAAGCAGTTTCACTCCCCTTTTTTCCCCTCATGCACTATATACATATTTTTCCTTTAATTATGCAATTTCCTTTTGAAAATTACTAATAAACTTTCTCCCACTACATTTTTCAGAGAGCACACTCTAAACCATCACATTTGTTGACAGGAGTTGTTACTCCCCTTTTTTCCCCTCATGCACTATATAGATATTTTTCCTTTAATTATGCAATTTCCTTTTGAAAATTACTAATAAACTTGCTCCCACTACATTTTTCAGATAGCACACTCTAAACCATCACATTTGTTGACAGGAGTTGTTGACAGTGAGGAAGGATGTGTCAGGTTACAGCGGGATATAGATAAGCTGCAGAGCTGGGCAGAAAGGTGGCAAATGTCTTTAAATGTAGGTAAGTGTGAGGTGATTCACTTTGGTAAGAGTAACAAAAAGATGGGGTACTGGGCTAATGGTCGGATACTTGGTAGTGTGGATGAGCAGAGGGATCTTGGTGTCCATGTACACAGATCTCTGAAAGTTGCCACCCAGGTAAATAGTGCGGTGAAGAAGGCATATGGCGTACTGGCTATGGAGTCAGCTATTACGAATGGGCATAGCTTTAAATTAAGGGGTGGTAGGTACTAGGACAGATGTTAGGGTAGATTCTTTACTCAGCGAGTCGTGAGTTCATGGAATGCCCTGCCAGTAGCAGTGGTGGACTCTCCCTCTTTATGGGCATTTAAACGGGCATTGGATAGGCATATGGAGGATAGTGGGCTAGTGTAGGTTAGGTGGGCTTGGATCGGCGCAACATCGAGGGCCAAAGGGCCTGTGCTGCGCTGTATTTTTCTATGTTCTATTTCAGGACATTAAATAAAATGTCCCAGCCATTTCTGGTTCCTTTGTCTATCATTGTAAATCTTTTCCTCTGTTTACCACCTCTCCTGCCAGTGGAACCTTTTTTTTTAACTTATTTAAACTCCTCAATCATTGTAAACTGATCATAATTTTGAATACCTCTATCCAATTCCCTCCTCGACTCTGTCCCTGTGCCTCTCTTGCCTCTTCATGCAACTCAAGCTCCGTATCCCTGGTACAATTTTAATAAATCTCTGCACTCCCTCCACAGCCTGAACATTTCGTAAATGTGGTGAGCTGAACACTGCAGCTGAGGACAAGCTAGTGTTCCATAAGATTTCGTTCAAATTTGTTGTGTATGTATGTCATACAAAGTCAAGGATCCCACTAGTTTTTATTAACTGTCTTCTCAACCTATTCTGCCATGTTTCTAAGAATCGCATATGCAAACCTTTGGTTGTCTCTATTACTACGCCCATCTTAAAACTGTCGCAATTATTTATACTGTGTCTCTTCATTCTAAGCATTGCTTCTCGCTTCTGTCATTTAATTTCATAGGCCATATGTCTTTCCACAAAGTGTACATATCCCGATCGATGGAATGTGGCAAGTGGTGCTCCCCAGAGATCTGTATTTGGACTTCAGCTTTTTCCCATGTTCATCAAAGATTGGAAGTAGCTTGTATATCCACAGGTATATATGTCCATTGGCAGGCACAGTACTACTGCAGATGGGAGTATAACATTACAAATGACTATTGACAGATTGAGTGGCCACAATTGACAAATTCAATCTGTAGGAAAAGAAACATTGCAGTGTGTGATATAGCCAATTGTAAGCTGTGTTCTGTATTTGTGCTTAAGTTAGTGCTTTCTTGTACCTGCTTCTTTCTTCAGTTTCTTGAATTTCATACCATTTTCCGTATACTGGGAACAAATATTCCTTCCCCCCTCCGGAGATGGTGAGAAGAGGAAATAATTGGTGAGTTGGTCATGGCGAGATACTCAAAAGCTTCTCGAACCTAACTAAAACGTTTCTAGGGGCGAAACTCCATGAGTGACCTTCTTGACTCGCCAAGAATGGTGGCCTATAAATGGATAAGGAATGGCCAACATTGAGCCCCAACTCACCAGCTCACCCTTGACTTATCTTCCTGGTGGGTGAGAAAATCGGCTCTTGGGAAACAAGGACAGCCTGTCTGCCAGGTTGGGGACCTTGCATTGTTCCAGTCTGAAGGCAATTGGAGGCATGAATGGGGACAAGGGTGTAGTCTGTTGGAACCATCATTTTTCACTTGCCACCTCCACCCCTGACCCTGACCCCTCTCCCTGTGAACTTCACCTGCAAGAAGAGTATAAAAATGATTTACCTTCTTGCCTTGGATCCCCCAATGATTAGATCATGACTGACAGCCCTTCAGATCTACAGGCTGCCAGCTGCTGATTGGCCAGCAACTTTTGGTGAGCCAGAATGGCAGTATTAAGGCGTGTGATAGGATGAGAAACTCGCCATTGCTGTACCTGTCATTTATTGATGAGCTGATTTGCACATGATAGATCAAGGTTTCTGGGCAGGGGGATGATGTATTAGTTACCACCTATCCTAACCCTCACACTTTTACCGAAAGAGAAACTCATGTCCACTATAATTTTGTTTGTATTCTCACACAAATTTTATTTCACCATTTGAGCCAGGCTTTTCCTGAAAGTCTATCTTGTCCACTTCTGCATCATTTTGCCATGGCAACCAAGTAGTTGGCATTAAAGAAATTGTTTGTCCTCTTGTAACATTCCTACAGATTTCATGAAATATTATACTATCCCATTTATAATTCTGCACTGATTGAAATATATTCTGAACTAAGAGGGTTTTGTATGGAACTTTTTGTTTGCAGTTATTTAAATTGAAGTGAGATCTTAATAATCTTAATATCCTAAGGGTAAGCTACAGTCAGATTTGGGAGTTGGGTAGAAAGCTAGCATATGGAATTGAATGGAGAGATATGCAAAGTGTTTCACATGATGGTTAAGAATTTATATAGGAATTATTATTTAAATAAAAGTGCAAGGGATCTGGAATAGGGTGGCACGGTGGCTCAGTGGTTAGCACTGCTGCCTCACAGCGCCAGGGACCTGGGTTCAATTCCAGCCTCGGGTGACTGTCTGCGTGGAGTTTGCACATTCTCCATGTGCCTACGTGGGTTTCCTCCGGGTGCTCAGTTTCCTCCCACAATCTAAAGATGTGCAGGTCAGGTGAATTGGCCATGCTAAATTGCCCATAGTATTAGATGCATTTGTCAGGGGTAAATATAGGGGAATGGGTCTGAGTGGGTTACTGTTCAGAGGGTTGGTGTGGACTTGTTGGGCCGAAGGGCCTGTTTCCATACTGTAGGGAATCTAATCTAATCCTGACAATAAATTGATGCATTGCAAAAATGCTCACTTGCACTGAATAACTTAAATCAGTTGTACAAAAATGTAATGATAGAGTAGAAGTAATGAGGTTAATCCTGTCATTCATATACAGTCATAAAGTCACAGAGCAATACAGCATGGAACAGACCTTTCGGTCTAACTCATTCATATCAATCAGATGTCCTAAATTAGTCGAGTCCCATTTGCCAGCATTTGGCCCACAACCCTCTAAACTTTTCCTATTCCTAGGCCCATCCAGATGCCTTTTAAATGTTGTAATTGTACCAGTCTTCACCACTTCCTCTAGCAGCTCATTCCATACACACACCACCCTCTGTGTGAAAAAGTTGCCCCTTCGGTCCCATTTAAATCTTTCCCCTCTCACCTTAAACCTATGCCCTCTAGTTTTGGACTCCCCCCACCTCAGGGAAAAGACCTTGTCTATTTATCCTATCTATGCCCCTCATGATTTTATAAACCTCTATAAGGTCACCCCTTGGCCTCTGATATTCCAGAGAAAACAGCCCCAGCCTATCCAGCCTCTCCCTATAGCTCAAACCCTCCAACCCTGGCAGCATCCTTGCAAATCTCTTCTGAATCCTTTTAAGTTTCACAACATCCTTCCTAATGCAGGGAAAGCAGAGCTGAATGTAAGTATTCTAAAAGTGGCCTAACCAATATCCTTTATAGCCCCAACATTACCTCCGAACTCCTATATTCAATGCACTAACCAGTAAAGGCAAGCATACCAAATGACTTCTTATCCTATCTAACTGCAACCCCACTTGCAAAGAACTGTGAACCAGCACCCCAAGGTCTCTTTGTTCAGCAGCACTCCACAGGGCCTTGCCAGTAAGTTTATAAGTACTGCCCTGATTTACCTTTCCAAAATGCAACACCTCACATTTATATAAATTAAACTCCATCTGCCTCTCCTTGGCCCACCAACCCATCTGATCAAGATCCCGTTCTTACTCTGAGGTAACCTTCTTTGCTGTTTACTACACTTCCAATTTTGGTGTCATCTGCAAACCTACTAAACACACCTCCTATGTTGACATCCAAATAATTGAGATAAAGGACAAAAAGCAATGGACCCTACACCAATCCTGGCACATCACTTGTCACAGGCCTCCAGTCTGTAAAGCAAACCTCCACCACCAGGATGTGTCTCCATCCTTTCAGCCAGTTCTGTATCCAAATGGCTAGTTCTCCCTATATTCCATGTGATCTAACCTTGCTAATCAGTCTACCATACAGAGCTGCGTCAAACACCTTACTGAAGTCGATATAGATCACGTCCATCACTCTGCCTTCATCAACCTTCTTCGTTCCTTCTTCAAAAATTCAATTGAGTTAGTGAGACACAATTTCTCATGAACAAAGCTATGTTGACTGTCTCTAAACAGTCCTTGCTTCAAAATACATGTATATCCTGTCCCTCAGGATTCCATACCTTATATTTACATTTTATATAACAATATCATTGAGAATGCAGTATATGATTCCGGTCACCAAACCGAAAAAAGGACATTGGCACAGAAGGCATCCAGAATGGTTGTTGCTTTTGAAGTCTAAAAGGGACCGGTCTAGAAAAGACAATGTCATTTTATCTAAAATAGGAATACTGTAAGAAAGGAAAGGAGTATGTCTCAGTGACTGGGAAGCCTAGAAATGTCAAGAATACAGCGTGATTTGGAGATGCCGGTGTTGGACTGGGGTGTACAAAGTTAAAAATCACACAACACCAGGAGACCTGTGACAAGTGGTTTATTTGGAAGCACTAGCTTTCAGAGTGCTGCTCCTATATCAGGTGGTTGTGAAGAATAAGGTTGTAAGACAGAATTTATTGCAAACGTTTACAGTGTAATGTAACTGAAATTAGATATTGAAAAAGATCTGGATTGTTTAAATCTCTCATCTTTTAGGATGACTATGTTGGTTTCAGTTCTTTCATATGCAAAACTTTTTTTATAGCTTAAATTCTCAGGTGAACTTTAACAATTGGTGTCATGTCGACCAACTTAATGTATTGAAGGTGTTTGCTCCCTGTGTGAGGCTATCTGTGCCACAATGATCAAATTGATTCGAATCTAAAAAACTGATTTACAGATGGATGGATGGATGGATTCATGCAGTTTTTGAGCAAAGTAAAATGTAATTCTGCAAGAACAAATTCAGCCCACAAACTTATATGTGTATATAGCAGTCCTTCAGAATTTAATTGCAGGACCTCATTCATTTTTTTTTTGTTTACTCATTTCTGATTTAAAGAGTTGTTGTTGGTTAAAAAGAAAAGCCAGTGGTAGAGGACACCAGCTAGTGACTGCACCTCGTGAAGAATCAGGCTGTAGTGGATGCAGATTGAGGTGGGGTTGGGGGAGAGATTTTGGAGACAGCAAATTTGCAGAGATCTGCAAGTCTCATTTGGGGGAGAGAAGGATGTCAGCCGATCTCATGAAAATATGACATCACAGCTGGTTCGCTTGAGGGGCTCTAGTATTTGAGTATTTTGAAACGTGACAGATGGTAAGTGAAGCGTGTTTGGGAGGAATAGATTGCTTTGAACATATGGCTCCTAAACATCTCCACCAGTGGTGTTTTCCTAATCTCATAACTGGGTCTGTTCTAGAATAATGGACGGTGATTGGTTGCTATCATTACTTAACAACTCCGTTGTCATTGTACAATGGGATAAGGTGAACTGGATGGACCCGGTATTTTATTGTGTGTTATTGTTTCTGACCCTCCTCTCTGTTTTGTAGAAATTATCTATATTGTTTCAAAATAGTTTCATAAATATCATATTAATTTAATTATGTATAATTTTACAAAATAGAATTGCAGCAAATAGCATAAAGTAGCTCACGCATTTTGAATTGAATGAGCTCTGTAATACAGTCGGTGTTTGTCCTGCTTGATGTTAAAATGAACTCTCGATTCTTTTATGGAAAATCTTTACAGACAGGTTAGTAAAATAAATATAAAATAACACAGCTCAGGTAAACTTCAAGTTAATGATATTAGATATGAGATTAAGAGAAGAAATTAATTTAGTGGTCTGTTAATCAGTAAGGTATATATTAATGAATAAAACAAACATTTAATTTATGAAATTAATCTTTAACAGTGATAGGAAAATAAGGTTATGGAAATGTCTTTGACGCTTTTTCAAAGTTGCGGGAGCTAATGCTTTTAGATGGAAAAGATTGTGCTGTAAATTAAGGAAATATACTGGAAGCACAGAAGTAACATTTTAACATAAAAAAAGCTTGCACCTTGGCAAACCAACATTGTACCAATTTATATTCTCCACATTTCAAGAGTGACACAATCAAATACATGACGCCACATCTGCCTTTGCGGATTTACCACTGTTTGGAAAATGAAAGTTTAATTGTTGTTTTTTGGGGAAATGAAGAAATAATATACAAAGGCAACAAAAAAACCCAAACAAAATGCTCACTGAGTGCTGAAGTAGAAGTTAAAACACATATGACCTCAATGTAGCAATAATGTTCTCACCATTAACCACACATGGCCTGAAACGGCTCATGGTTTTCAAGAGAAAATAAACAATTGTATCTAATTAAAAGATCCATTCTAGGTAAGGCAGCAGGCTGAAATATGGAAGTTGCTTGCCATTGATGGTATTTTGTTCATCTCAAATTAAATGCTTGTTTTTAATCTGTTAAATTTGTTCCTGTGCACTGGCAGGAATAAGAAATGATTCAGTTTATCATGATTTCACTGTTGACATTGGGAAGTGAACATGGTCGGCGTGGACATGGTGGGCTGAAGGGCCTGTTCTGTGCTGTATTGTTCTGTGTGGGAAATAGTCCCCAGGCACCAATTGAAGAACATACATTCTCAAATGCATAATTGCAATTCAAAATTTAGAGTCATGTGTTCAGAATTCAGAAAACTAGGCTATTACCTTGGTAATAACAATCAACATTTCTCAGTGCTGCACAGTTGAATGTGCTGAGCAGGATTTAATCTCACACATTACCTACTAACTTACACTGATTTAAAATCAGGCTCGTTGTCTTCAGTTGGCGAGATTCCCATATTACAACAGTGACTACAGTTAACAGTACCTCATTAGCTATAAAATGTTTCGGCACGTCAATGATTGTCAAAGGTACTAGAGAAATGTCTTCCTTTCTTCCCTGACAAGTCTTACGGCTGTAGAAGTAGAAGACATTTCTGGAGTAAAGAAGATAAGGGGAATGGTATTAGATTAGATTACTTACAGTGTGGACACAGGCCCTTCAGCCCAACAAGTCCACACTGACCCGCCGAAGCGCAACCCACCCATACCCCTACACCTAACACTACGGGCAATTTAGCATGGCCAATTCACCTGGCCTACACATCTTTAGATAGTGGGAGGAAACCGGAGCACCTGGAGGAAACCCACGCAGACAATGTGCAAACTCCATGAGGCAGGAATTGAACCCGGGTCTCTAGCACTGTGAGGCGGCAGTGCTAACCACTGTGCCACCGTGCTGCCCATCTGATGGTATGATCCAGCCATCAGATGGTGGAACTTGAATTTGTCAATCAAGAATCTGCCAAAATTCCTCAGTAAGCTGAGAAGATAAGTCTTCTCCCACACTAGTAATGAATAATTCCCTCTACATGGTGTTCAAATTGTGAATGATGTGTTATTTTGTGAGAAAATAGTCTGAATATACAAATTCTCAGGTCTATTTGAAGCTATTGCTGAGAAAACTTCTTTTTACAAGAATAGAATAGCCTCAGTGAGTATAGTGGAAAGTTTATATGTCACAGGTTATAGCGCTAAGTTAGGTACAAAAGTACCTCGGCTGAAATAACTGCACAAAAGCTGGTATCCTGTTACACCCTTTATTTACCTGTGCACAGTACACTGTCTGTGGCCAGCCAGCTCGGAGTCAGTCCCCTGAACTGAGGAGATTCTAATTCTCTTGTTTATACTGGTAAGCCAGGCCTTTCCTGATCCAGGTTAACAACCCCAATCAAGGACCTCATAGTCAACGAGGTCCAACAATTTCCAAATCACCATCTTGACACAACTTGTTTTCTTACAAGATTTGTTATAGTAATAAAATGCTCAGCATTACAGAAAAGAGTTCAGTGCAGCAGACCACACTGGAATTTAGATTCCAGTCCACACTGGGCCCTGGCTCCACACCGCGCTGGCGACACACCATGCTGGGAGGCCACTGTGGGAGGCTGGGAGGTTTCCATGCCATGCCAGGCAGTCGTCGTGCCAATGCTGGGAGACCACTACAGGAGGCCAGGAGGTTGCCACACCATGAGGGGAAGCAGCTATGCCAGGCTGGAATTCATCACTGGAAGCCAGGAACCATCACTTGCAAGTGCCCAGGGATTGTCACTCCTAGCCAGAGGACACTGGAGGCCAGGAGTCAGCGTCAGAGGCCTAGAATCAAAGGGAGAAAAAGAGGAAGGAGAAGAAGAAGAAGAAAAAAAGAGAATGAGGAAAAGAAGAGCGGGTGGAGCGAATGAGCTCTGGCTAGAGCATCCTACTCTGCTTGGTACTCTGCTAGCACCACTCTAATCTAGACTCCCATTCTAACCTGCTGCCAACATTAATAGAGATGTAGTAGTGATCTTATAGATTGTGAAGTGATTAGAACAAGGGCCTGGTGGATTTCCTAGACTAGAAGGCCCTTGATTGGAGTTGTTAACCGGGTAATCAGGGATCTCTGGCTGACAGGTATAAACAGGGGATTCCAGACAGCCTCCTCATTCTAGGGATTGGCTTTGAGTTGGCTGGATCAGTGGTGCTGGAAGAGCACAGCAATTCAGGCAGCATCCGACGAGCAGCAAAATCGACGTTTCGGGCAAAAGTCCTTCATCAGGAATGGTCAGAGTCCATGTACTGTGCACATGTAAATAAAGGGTAACTTGGTGACGGGATAGCGGCCCCTCTGCAGTCATTTCAGATTGGCAACAATTTGTGAATGCCTGATCCTCAGTATTGCTAGAAAAGCTGAGCTTATTTTTCCTTTATTCTTTTGAGGTTTTGAAGTGTGTTGCATGAATGTGACAGAAGAATATTAAACAGGTTTATGCATAAACAGGAAATGCTGGAGTAACTCAGCAGATCTGGCCACATCTGTGGAGACAGAAACAGAGTTAACATTTCAAAGCTGGTATGACTCTTCTACAGACCTGCTGAGTTTCTCCAGCATTGTCTGTGTGATTACTTCAGATTTCCAGCATCAACAGTATTTTGCTTTTATTATATATATTCAGATCATTTATCCTATTAAAATATTAAATGTTCTACAAGTGTTGTTCACCTCCTTTTCTTCATCCAGCTTCTCTCATTTCACTTGGGGTCACCACAACTGTCATCTCCTCTTATCAGTCACCCACTACCTCTTCCAATCACATTATGTTCACATCTATCATTTATGCAGTACTATTACAGCATCATTGTATGTTTAATATTTGATTTTGCACAGTAGCAAAATAATAAGTACCACATACCTGTAACACAATTACATAATTCATTGGGATGTATTCATTAAAGAAAAATTGGCGATCCTGTCAGTCATTACTCACTACTATGCTTCATTTTCGAAGGATTCTGGTTGACTCCCCAGCTTCAGCAAAGATTTATTTGTCCCCATGCTGTGAAAATTGTCATCAATATTATTGGGTACTTCTACAGAATATATGAGCTGACCACTTCTGAGAGCTTAAAAAAGTAAAAACAGGAACATGGTTATTGACAAGCGTATTCATGTTCACTTGAAATACCATTTCCGGACAGCTTGAAATTTAGGTGAAGATTATTCTCCTTGAAAAATGGAAGTGTTAAAATAATACCACTTTTATTGTATAGTTTCATAAGCATGTCCTGGAATTGTAGGTATGTGCCTCAGTTGAGGACAAATTCAGTAGAACCCGTGTACCAGTCCATTAAAGAGCACATTTACCTTCTAAAGTGCATGTCATTTTGACTAAATTGCATCTTAGTGTACAATGTTGCAATACAGTATTTACTACTTTCCCGTTAATCACCAACATGTTCCTGCAATTCCAACAACCACAAATATGGACATTGGTTATGATGTAATCTTTTAATTGAATTTGAGAAATCACCTGAGCTGCTCAGTTTTGAACAGCATGTTAAACTTGTAATAAAATAATAAAATGATAAAACAACATTAATTCATTTGTTCCTTCATGTCCATGTTCAGGAGGTCTGTTTTTCCAGGAAACGAGTATAATTACTTCAAAACTTTTTAAAGATATCAGGGCACCTTTTAGATTTTAATTTCCTTCTGAATGTGCTGATTCCCACAAGGATATAATTGCATATTTTCTCACTACCTTCTATAAACTAGTCAAGGGTAGAATTTTACAAATCTCCGCCATAGGTACACAATAGAAGGTGGGGGTTGCTATTGTGAGAGCTTTCTGTTGCAATTTTACATGGGACAGGCAAGACCTTGATAGCCCCACTGCCCTGGCCCCAATCGAAGCCCTTAACAGGCCATTTATCGGTTAAGTAAAGGCCACTTACTGCCCAATGGTGAAAGACATACAGGAATAGGAGGGAAGTTTGGCAAATCGTCTAGTTCAGGCCTCAAACAGGAAAGTTGGGGATGAAATGCTGAAGGCAACCTGCAGCACTGGCCCCATTTCCAGATTAGGGCAATCCCCAACTCAAGGTCTACTCCATTATGGGTCAGAATGGCCTCCTCATCAAGACCCCCAACCTGGTATCCTACTACCACAGGCCTTTTCACTCATCCAAACACATTGACTGGCAGATTACTGAATGGGGCATCCTCACAAATGAGGGGCAGAACTACTACCTCCAGCCAATTCACCTTCTCTGGTGTGTTAAAAGGTGCTGGAACATCAGCAGGGTGCACTTCCTGCCAAAGCTTTAGGTGGTGGGAGGTGTGAGCAAGAAACTGTGACATCTGTAAACTTCTGCCCCAAGTAACCATATCATGGGTACACTTAGAGTCATAAAGTCATTGAGATGTAAACAGCATGGAAACTGACCCTTCGGTCTAACTCGTCCATGCCAACCATTTATCCTGAATTAATAATTTGCCAGCATTTGGCCCCTATATCTCTAAACCCTTCCTATTCATATACACATCCACACATCTTTTAAATGTTGTCATTGTTCTAGCCTCCATCACTTCCTCTGGCAATTCATTTCATACACATACCACCCTCAGTGTGAAAAAGTTGCCTCTTAGATTCCTTTTAATTCCTTCCCCTCTCACCTTAAACCTATGCCCCCTAGTTTTGGACTCTGCTACTCTGGGGAAAAGACCCAACCATGCCTCTCATGATTTTATAACCATCTATAAGGTCACCCCTCAGCCTCCAATGCTCCAGGGAAATTAGCCCCAGCCTATCCAGCCTATCCCTGTAGTTCAATCCCTCCAACCCTGGCAACATCCTTGTAAGTCTCTTCAAGTTTAATAAAATCTGTCCTATAGCAAGGAGACCAGAACTGAATGCTGTATTCCAAAAGTGGCCTAACCAAAGTCCTGTACAGCAACAACATAACCTCCCAGCTCCTATACTCAATGCATTGATCAATAAAGGTAAGAGTATCAAATGCCTTTTTCACTATCCTGTCTACCTACGACTCCAATTTCAATGAACAATGAATCTTGCACTCCAAGGTCCCTTTGTTCAGTGACACTCCCCAGAACCTTATCATTAACTGTTTAAGTCTTGCCCTGATTTGCCGTTAAGTGTGACTCTAAGTAGTACCTCACACTTGCACCTTCATATAAAAGCTTCAACTTACTGAAATAATGAGGAAATCAGATCCAAACCCGGTATTGTCCTTCACAGCATCTCCAATCGGCCTATATAATTAACGTCAGGTTTTTTTTCACTCCAGTTTTGTCCATGAACATCAATTACATTCCACGACTGCTGAAGATTCAGTGCTAGCCATGACATCTTATAAAACTTAAAATGGTCAGAGAGTGAATGTCAGAAGTCTTCTTTGTGAATCTAAACAGAAAAGCATGATTTGCAAGGAATATCACAAAGAAATCCAATTTCTGTTAACTGCAGGTAACATTATACACATATATATCATAGTATGTGCATAGCATATTAGATGACGTATTGTGTATTTTCCAAATAGTCACGTGTCGAGAAATTAGGAAAGATGTTGTAAAACTCAAAAGGGTTCAGAAAAGATTTACAAGGATGTTACCATGGTTGGAGGGTTTCAGAGCTGAAAATGTGTTGCTGGAAAAGCGCAGCAGGTCAGGCAGCATCCACGGAACAGGAGAATCGACGTTTCGGGCATAAGCACTTCCAGCAACACATTTTCAGCTCTGATCTCCAGCATCTGCAGACCTCACTTTCTCCTGGAGGGTTTCAGGCAAAGGGAGAGGCTGATTAGACTGGAACTGTTTTCTGTAGAATGTTGGAGGCTGAGGGGTGACCTTACAGAGGTTTATAAAATCATGAGGGGCATGGATAGAGTAAACAGACAAGGTTTTTTCCCTGAGGTGGGGGAGTCCAGAAGGAGAGGGCATAGGTTTAGGATGAGAGAGGAAAGATATAAAAGAGACCTAAGGGGCAACTTTTTCTTGAAGAGGGTGGTGTGTGTATGGAACAAGCTATCAGAGGAAGTGGTGGAGTCTGGTACAATTGTGACTTTAAAAGGCATCTGGATGGTATATGAACAGGAAGTGTTTGGAGGGATATGGGCCAAGTGCTGGCAAATGGAACATGATTGATTTGGGATATCTGGTCGGCATGAACCAGCTGGACTAAAGGGTCTATTTCTGTGCTGTATGTCTCTATGACTCCATGACTCTAAGCAATGCTGTTACAATCCCCACAGAGACAATAGCATGAAAATCAAGATACCTTCAAACAATTCAGATGAAAGGAATCAATGGATAAAATGTTGATTTTTAACACCTTTATTGTAACAATTAAAGCCACAAGCAATGTAAAATTAAGAATGCAGCAACAGACAAATAACATTACTCCTCATAGAATTACAAGCACATATATCAGTCTGTACATAAATGTGACAGCACATAAGGAGCTCTCATTAAAGGCAAGACAATGGCATAGTGGGAGAGACACTGGACTAGTAATTCAGAGATATAGGTATTGCTCTGAATTTCACCAGGTATAGTGAAATTTGAATTCAGATAAAATAGGCAACTAAAAGTGAAGATAAAACCATTGCCAATTATTGAGATTTTGGAGGAGATTTGTTGCTCAGGTTGTGGATCAAGTTGTAAGTTTGCTTGCTGAGCCGATGGATTTATTCTCAGATATTTTGTCACCATGCTAGGTAACATCATCAGTGAGCCTCCGGTGAAGCAATGGGGTTCTGTCCCGTTTGCTATTTATGTGTCTGGGTCTGTTGTGTTAGGTGATAACACTTCCGGTTCTGTTTCTGAGAAGTTGGTAAATGGAGTCCAAATCTGTACATTTGTTAATGGAGTTCTGATTTGAATGCCAGGCCTCTAAGAATTCCTGTGTGTGCCTTTGTTTAGTTTGTCCTAGGATGGACGCATAGTCCCAGTTGAACCAGTGTCCTTCTTCATCTGTGTGTATGGATACCAGTGATATTTGGTCATGTCTTTTGGTGGCTAGTTGGTGTTCGTGTATCCCGGTGGCTAACCTCCTGCCCGTTAGACCAATGTAATGTTTTTTGCAGTCCTTGAAGGGTATTTTGTATATGATGCTCGTTCTGCTGGTTTTTGGTACAGGGTCCTTTAAATTCATCAGGTACTGTTTCAGTGTAGTGGTAGGTTTGTGAGCTAACATGATGCTTACGGACTGGAGTAGTCTGGCCATCATCTTTTCTTTATTCATTCACGGGATGAGGGCGTCACTGGCAAGGCAGCATTTATTGCCCGTCCCTAATTGCCCAGAGGGCAGTTAAGAGTCAACCACATTGTTGTGGGTCTGGAGTCACATGTAGACCAAACCAGGTGAGGATGAAGTTTCCATCCTTAAAGGGCATTAGTGAACCAGAAGGCTTTTTCCGACAATTGACAGTGGATTCATGGTAATCATTAGATTCTTAATTCCAGGTGTTCTTTTTTTTTATTGAATTTGAATTCCACCATCTGCTGTGGTGGGATTCGAACCTGGATCCCAGATCATTATCTGGATCTCTGGATTAACAGTCCAATGATAATACCATTAGGTTACTGCATCCACTCCCCATCTCTGAGATGCCTTTGATGTACGGTAGGGTGGCTAGAGTTTCTAGGCATGTTGTGCTTTCTTGTTTAGGTCTGTTATGCAGGAATCTGCACTTATTGGGTATCTTTTGTCCCTGAATTCATTGTATAAGTGGTTTTCCTCAGCTTCTCATAGTTCCTGGGTGCTGCAGTGTGTTGTGGCTCGTTTAAATAATGCTCCGTTTCTGGGTGTTGGGATGGTTATTCCTGTAGTTGAATATCTCGTCAGTGTGTGTGGCTTTCTTGTAAACACTGGTCTGCAGCTCTCCATTGGCTTTTTGTTCTATTGTGGTGTCTAGGAAGGAGAGTTGGTTATTGTTTTCTTCCTCTTTGGTGAATTTATACCGGTAAGGATATTGTTTACATGTTTGTGTGTTCCTTTTAATATGTTATTGTTGATTATCTTAAAAACCCAAGTGCTTCACTAATCTGGTACCTGTAAGGAAGGAAAACTGTTGGACTTATCTGGTTAGTCGACATGGGACTCCAGACATCCCCCCCCACCCCCCCACCCCCAAGTTATCTCTTAACTGCCCTCTGAAATGGCTGAGCAAGTTACTCTGTCTCAGAAAATGAACACAATCAGATGGAGCACCTGCCACAAAACCCAGGCACTGGTAATGACAATGGCAAACACAGCCTTGTTCACCCTGAAAACTCCTCTTTCCTAACATTTGAGGGCTTGTGCCAAAATTTGGAGTGCTGCCTCACAGACTAGTTGAGCAACAGCCTTACATCATCACACTCATGGAATTATACGTCACACACAATGACACAGATACTGCCATCGCTGTCCCTTGGTAAGTCCAGTCCATTAAGGAGGACAGACTAGGCAGAGGTGGTGGGTCAGTAGTATACACTTGGTATGGTTGCCATGGCAGTCCTCAGTATTGAATCCAATGCCATGAAGTCTTATGGACAAGGAAACCTCCTGCTTCTTACCATGTAGAGCCCTTTCTCAGTTGATGAATCAGTACTCTTCCATGTTAAACAGCACTTGGAGGAAGCACTGAGTGTGGCAAGGGTGTAGAATATTCTCTGGCCTAGCCAACGACAATTATACTCCGTGAATAAATAAAAAAGAAAATTGAAGAAGAAAGAAAGTTCTTGACCTAGTCATTCTGAGGGCATGAAGAATTAATTGAGGCCTGACACTTTCTCGCTTTGTCATGCCAAACTCATGCCCTATAACACCTCTTCTATTTCTGGAAGCCCTCAATAGTTAATCAGGTACTGTAACCATTAGGCTATCATAGTGTCTATTTCCTCCTTTCCAGGAGGGAACTACTTTGCTTCTGCCCATTAATTTTCTAACTTGGTTACATTTAGAAACTCAATGTATTTTTTGATGTATATTTGATATTAGTTCCTTTTGCTGTCTGGCAAAATGTGTTGGAATGCCAAAAGTGTGGGTTCAGTTTTCACACTGGCTGAGGTTACCATGAAGGGCTTTCCTTCTCAACCTTTCCCCTTGCCTGAAGTGTGGTGACCCTCAGGTTAAACCACCACCAATCGTCTCTGTCTAATGAGAAAGCAACCCTATGATCTGATAAAACTATTGCAACTTTATCTTATCTAGCTATTGTGCCCATTAAATTTGAATTCCTTGGTTTGTGATTAATAATAGGAGACAAGTTTTCTAAAAGTTTGAGCTTTCTTTCTCTCGTACCATTTTGCCACATCTTTAATTTCTTGAATTTCAAAGCAAGATGCAGCTTGATAGACAAGTGGCCACCATTCTGAGCAATTGGTGGCAAGTTCCTACCAGTCATTAAGGTAAATGCCACCACATTTCAAAGATGTCTTCAGAGTGTCTTTGAAGTGATTTACCTTCATGAGAATGTTGACCATTTGTGAGTCAAGCACACAGGACCTGTTGGCAACATTACCAGTCAGTTGGACAAACTCCAGTCATTCAAACTTGACTGTACAGGGGTTTTGCATAAATGCTTGTGGAGCTGGCTACAAAATGGACACAAGTGTTTGTTTGATGGTCCTCACATTGGCTCTGGAGAACACAGTGGAGGTGCAGTTGATGGAATTTCTCCAGCATTGTTGTGTGTTGCTGATGCGTAGACCATTGGTGATGACAACTGCTATATACACTAGGACTTTTGTTGATTTGCACAAGGCGACAAAATCTATCACAATAGACTTGACCTAAAAGTATCAGAGAATATAGCACCTGTTTCAACACTTCTTATCAGAAAAAATTCTGACCGACTACAACAGCATAGTGGAAGCATTTCTGCTCGACCTGTCAGATGACTCTGTCTTTGGTTTGTCTGGTTTTCTCTTTGTGCTGAGGATTAGGCACGATGACAAGATTTAAAATGAAACTGCCACTCTCTGATTGATCAATTCATTGTACATGTCCTGGCAATTGCAAAATGAATTTTACCCACGGGTTCAGAAATGAAATAGACACACAAGGAAGTGTATTGAAGAGTCACTTTTCAGTATCCGAATCCTTCTCTACAAATAATGCTTTTGTCCATTCATCCAAGACGGAAATAACTAGTTAGTCCAGAAATAAAATGAGAGTTTTACCATTTCAAAACCTAAAGTTAGGTTATTTATCAAAAAGTATCAATTATGTGGTGTCACATTGAAATCAAGCTAATTTAAGAATCTGCACCTTGTTAGCTGATTTTGGCAACATTCCAAAATAAAATTGATCTGATAAGGATTCAAAACACTGCAGATTCAGATTTCAAACTTACTTCTTTAATTTCACATTGGTGTTGCATTTCAGTCTCAACAGTAGGAAGAAAATGAGACACGGGACTTTAAGAGATTTGTCCTGGGACAACCTGAAACTGGAAACTGAAAATAAATCACCTGGGACAAAGTAAGAGTTGAAGAAGAATGGAGAGTGAATCACAAAGAACACCCAATGGTAAAAACTTTGAGTGCACTTGAGAAAGAAATGAAACAAAAAGCCACATGAAGACCAATATATTGCCAATCTGATGTCTGATATAACATTCCCATTACTACTATCATCACTTCTGGAGTTAGAACTTATGTAAATTCAAGAGCAATATCTGGATAAAATGTTATGCTCTTCTTAATATGTAAGATGTTTAAAAAAATGCTGAATCTTACTCTTTTTTGGCTAAGTCCAAATTGTGTCCAGATATTTGGAGAGATTTTCACTGAGAGACCCTGTGAGATTTCTCATCCTATTTTACTAATCTTGTGTCTTAATTACCTACCATGCTACTGTGGCAGCACTCCAATTCCACCCCACCTTACCATGTGCTGTTTCTGGAACACCTCACCTCTTGGTGAATGTACAGCAAAACTCCGTAATCCCTTGGACTTGTGTCATCTTTAAAGGCCCATTGAGTACTGGGCACGTGCTCATCCTAGGTAAGAAATGATCCTGTGATGTTGGCATTCAGAGACTTCAACCAAATACACAGGAACAGCAGCAGTAACAGGCAGGTATGTGGAATGTAATGGCCCTCATTGCCCAGAAGTTGCATCAATGCATTTTTACACTATCCAGATGCACTTTATGGCCACAGATGTTGCTCCATGGATGGTCTGCACTGACATCCCACTGCACCATCTGCAAGCAGTGAACAATGCGCACACATTGCATTGGGTCTCAGTCAACTTTTGTCCCTCCTTGTTCCACATCTCTAACATTTGGCTCCCTCTGTGTGCAAAGTTTAAGCTGGCAGAGAAATGTTTGGCAGTGTGCCAGAGAGGTGCAACACACAGAGAAGGTCAATGCTGAGGATGACCAGGGAACAGATAGCCTACTTGCCAGTGTGCTGCACATTTCATGGCCTGTGACTAATATTCTTTCCTTTTAAAAGTCCAATGATAGGGATATGCGGCACTCCCATCCATCATAGTTCAAGTCACTTATTCCACCCCTTCTACATGTCGTTATAGAGATTTTCTGATGAAAGTGAGCACACTCTATTATCAGTGCCTTCCAGTGTCAGCTTGAAACCCCAAACATCCACATTGCCTTTTTATTAGGCCATCCTGTAAATCCCACAGGCTTCACACTTGCCCGATTCCCCACCCACCACCTTGACATGAGCCAACACTTGCATTCTTTTCCAACCCATCCCTGGTAAATAAGGTGACCACAAAAAAAATCCAAAGTGTTGGACAAACTCAGCAGGTCAGGCAGCAACTGTAAAGAGAGAAAGAAGAGTTAATGCTTCGGGTCCAGGGACCCTTCATGTTCTAACAAAGTAGTTGAAGTCCTGGGATAGTCGTTAAAGGTTAACAGATCATAGATACCATTGACCGTGGATGAGAGGTGAATTATTGGTGCCATATGGATGTCATCAGAGTAAGCAGTGTGCTGAATCTGTCAGGTAACTTGTTTGGTTTCCTTGTTGAGTTTTCAAGATACCTAGTTGATGAATTTGCTGGAAGGGGAGGCTGAACATTAATGAGATGAGTTGAGAACAAACATTAATTCTCATTAATTGGCATCTTGCCCGGCCTAGTAAGAATCTCATCCCATTGCTTGTGAAAGGCACAAAAGGTGGAGTGAGTTCATCTTGATGTTGAGATTAGCCTGGCCAGACCTCCTGTCTTATTGTGCCCCACATCTCTCCACAATCAAATCACTCACATCACTGTTAGACTGTGCCCATGGTGTCTCGTGAAAATACATATACATGTTCACTTCTTCACATCATACACATACCAAAGTAAGTAAACATTGTGATCACAGAACTGTTTGCTGGGAAGTAGCATTATACACTGGTCAACTTTATTCAATTCCAGCTCAGCGCTGTCCAACCTGCCAATCTCCCTTCCCACCTATCCGCTCCACCCTCCTCTCTGACTTATCACCTCCATCCCCACGCCCATTCACCTATTCTACTCTTTGCTACTTTCTCCCTAGCTCCACCCATCAATTTATCTCTCCACCTTGGAGGCTTCCTGCCTCTATTCCTGATGAAGGGCTTTTGCCCGAAACGTTGATTTTCCTGATCCTCAGATGCTGCCTGACCTGCTGTGCTTTTCCAGCACCACTCTGATCTGAACTCTGGTTCCCAGCATCTGCACTCCTCACTTTTGCCTTTATTCAATCCGCACTTCTTACTGAACCTGGTTTAAAACTACGTGATCTTGTGATAAACAGTAAATGGAGCATGAGATATTGACCCTTCGCTATGTCACAATGTTGGTCTTTTTACAAAGTAACTATGCCCTTGAGTTTTTTTTTCCTGAGAGGGAGTAATTGGCCAGGCACAAATAGGCTGGGCTTGAAAGGTTTATTAGAGGCCTATTTGTTTACCCCTAACAGACGATACCTCCGACCTAAGTCTTCCATGTCTTAAAATAAAACCATACAATCAAAGGAGAATGGCCAGCTGTGTAGATAGCCTTTGTTAAGATTAGAGTTTTTGATTCAGTTCAGCAGCAGGGTACATGAAGAAAGGCTGCTTGTACGCTCCCTCCTTCTAACTTTGTAACCTGCAAGCTTTTTGTGTCATTTTTACTCTTTGTGCTAAGGGGTCTGTTTATGGGGATTGTTGCAAGTATTTTCAGAACAGCATCATTAAGTTGGGATAGTCTATCGAGTTGGATAGGATAAGTTATCTGGTAATCTATTTTCTGTTCTTTGTGTTTCATTCCATAATTTTGTAAATAAATTCTGATTGTTTAAAACTTGGCAGTCGGATCAGCTAATTCACTCAGCGAATAGCCACTATACATTTACCTTAAACAAATAGCAACTTCATGGTCTGGACTACCTGCTTAAAAATGTTTTAAGGGATTGGGTCTGGTTCATAACAGCTAGGATGTTAGGAAATTGATACATGAGTACACTTCAACCACTTTGACATTCAACTTAATATCATTAGTATACAACCTTTATTGTTTTATATAAAACACACTGCCCTTGCCCTCACCCAATATAGAAACAGTGTAACATTTTCAATTACCTTTGTATTACATAGTGCTTTTTCTTTTAGCTTAACAGGGTCTTTCTTTGAAGGGGCAGAATTTGCTGCATAGACAGAAACAGCAGAATCGAATCCAAAAGGATATGGGATGTTACACAAAATGAAATGGGTCCTGATGGCTGAGAAGGTATTAAAGGTTGTAAGGTTACTTCTCTTCTGGTATGGCGCTTATTTCACATGCATTTTCACTGTAATTGTGTTCAATTTTATCACTGCTGATAATTGGCTTTTTTTTTTCTCCAGTCTTCACATGCAGGAAACATAATCTCACCTGCTCAACATTTTTGTGGTTTAAACTATAATCTTATAGTACCATGGTACATCTGATTAGATCTGTTGAAAGTCTGAGCAGTAAAGGAACATTCAAACTTATGCAACCAGGCTTATTAATTGAAACCCTTAAATTCTGGTAACGCTTTGACAATTCTGTGCCATTTTCACTGGGCAGAATCTTACAGAGGCCTGAGCAATATGGGCTATGGGAGGAATATAACAGAATCATATGAGAAGGCCAATGAGACTTATATTGAAGTTGGGTTCAACTTGCTGCATCTTTTAACTAAGTTCCAAGAATCTTGCTAGGCAGCACTCAGTTGCCTATTAAGGGGTATTACAGTTTGTTAGTAACCTTATTAACCTCAGACCCAACCTCATTAATATACAGCTTCCTATCCTACCAAGCAATTAGAGGCCAGGAATGTTTGACTAGGAAGTCAGAATGGGTACCTGGTAACTTCAGCTCACCACTAGCTGTGAGGAGCCTCCATATTGGTCACCACATAACCTCATCTCAGGGCATGATGCATGCACATTAGCCACATTCGCCCCTTGTCCGTGGAC
>NC_057715.1:25961072-25975797 GCF_004010195.1 Chiloscyllium plagiosum
TTTGACATTAGGGATTATCCCTTTGCTTTTAGGGTCTTTGGAAATATAATAAATTATAAACTTAGGTCTAAATAACTCAGAACTCCTGTGGGATGGAGTCTCCTATGCAGTTCAGAGATCAGTCTCAGTAGCATGCTGATCGGGGTAATGCTCAGTCCTGGACATAAACATTGTACCAAAAGCCAGGTGAGATATAAGTGAGGAGGTGTCTTGTATACCAAACGCGTGACAACCAAATCTCAAAAGTTCAATTCATGCTAACTGACCTGATAAATATGATGGCATTGTGATCTGCCAGCCTTTATGATTTTCTGACAAGAAATATCAATATGTGTGAAAATATATATTTTTGAATAAAAGTGCTTTTTGGTATACAGTGTAGTCTGCAATATAGAAAGGTGAATAATAGAACTATGTTCTTCTTTGAGTATTAGTACCTATGCATACTCATTAAGCTGGATGGTCAGTTAAGAGGAAGGGGAATGAATGAAAGTAGGCACTAAACTGAATAACGATTTAAGGGACCATGGAGATGGGTAGACGGTTGGAGGAATTAGGGGTTATGGGGGATGGGTAGATTGTTGGAGGAATGTTTTATATACCACCCCCTTTTGATTAAAGCCCATGCTGGACGTTAGGTGAGTTGGCTGGAGAGAGGACAAGGGTGGTTGTTAGGAAATATGAACTAACACTGAGTTGGCATAAGAACTATATACAGCCATTGGGGTCATATGGAGTTTTACGGGACATGACAGATGGTTATACTGCATTGGGTGGCACAGAGGATATGAGATAATATGGAGCATTGGTACAAGCCATAGTTTGGATGGCAAATGGAGACTGAACGATGAAAGCAAGCATTTTCTGTTTTAATCATTATTTTTAAACTTTGAGCAATAATAGTGCTCTTGGGCAGGCTTTCCTCGGGGAGCAGGGCAGTGTCTTAGGCTCTTCCTTGGTTAGCTGGCCCAACTCCTATTGAATTCTGAAGCTCTGACCAAAAATTGGAAGTATGGAAGGCCATTTATAAAGGGAAAGTTCACAGATCGAAGATTTCTTCTGCTTCTATGTACCAACCTAGTTAAAAAAATCAGTATCACTCTGTTTCCAATACATTCTGTCATGCTTGGCGAACAGAACCACAACATTCTGTCATGGTGTTTTGGAGGAATTTGGGTTAAAATAACAATGGATGTAAAATTGCATCTAAAGATGGTTCAACACCTCGTCCAAAGGGCATTGCACATTTTATACAACACTATATGTCTCTGTAGTACTGCCTTGAAGTACCAACACCAAGATTATGTGATAAAATCTGGAATGGAATACAAATTATTCTTGCTCAGATCTAAGAGTGCTACCAAGTTACTCAGGTGACACTGAAATAATACATTTGCAAATTAAAATAAAATAATCCATGAAACAGAAAAAAATTATTCTGCATTTATTATTCAGGGAGGGCAGGAGGGGTTCATTCACTAACTTATATTTAGAAATCCTGGAAAATTCAAAATTTTTTTTTACTTTATATGGGCTGGATAAGAAGGAGGGTTATTACAACATTCTAATCTATTTTCTTTCTTAAACAGAAACAATTAAAAAAACTTTAGCAACATGATATAATATGCATTTTTTAATTCATTTGTGGGATGGGGCATCATTGCTTGGCCAGCATTTATTGCCCATTCCTTACCCTCTTCTTGAAACATTGCAGTCCACCTGCTGTGGGTTGATCCACAATGCCAAGTGGGAGCAAATTCCAGGATTTTGACCCAGCAACAATGAAGGAACGGTGATATATTTCCAAAAGAGGATGGTGAGTGACTTGGAGGGGAACGTGAAGGTGGTAGTGTTCCCATGTATCTGCTGCCCTTGCCTTTCTAGATGGAAGTGATCATGGGTTCGGAAGGTGCTGTCTGAGGATCTTTGGTGAATTTCTGCAGTGCATCTTGTAGATGGTACATGCTGCTGTTTTTGAATACTAGTGTTGGAGGGAGTGGATGCTTACAGATGTAGCGCTAACCAAGCACGTTGCCTTATCCACAATGGTGTGAAGCTTCTTGAGTGAGGTTGGAGCTGCACTCATCCTGGCAAGTCGGGAATATTCCATCACACTCCTGACTTGTGCTTTGTAGATGGTGGACAGGCTTTGAGGAGTCAGAAGGTGAGTTACTCACCACAGTATTCCTAGCGTCTGACCTGCTCTTGTAGTGGAGTCAAAGAGTGAGGTGCTGGAAAAGCATGGCCAGTCAGGCAGCATCCAAGGAGGAGAACCAACGTTTTGAGCATAAGCTCTTCTTTATGAAGAAATCGGAACGTAGATTCTCCTGCTCCTCAGATGCTGCCTGGCAGGCTGTGCTTTTCCAGCACTGCACTCTTCAACTCTGATCTTCAGCATCTGCAGTGCTCACTTTCTCCCTGTGTTTACAGGGTGAGTCCAGTTGAGTTATGGTTCATGATAACCCACAGGATGATGGTAACATCATTGAATGTCAAGGTGCAATGGTTAGATTCTCTCTTACTGGTGATAGTCATAGCCTGGTATTTGTGTGGTGTGAATGTTGCTTGCCACCTGTCAGACCCAGCCTGATATTGACCTGATCATCTTGCATTTGAACAAGGGCTGTTTCAATATCTGAGGAGTTGTGAATAGTGCTGAACATTCAGCCAATTATTGCACACATCCCCACTTTTGACCTTATGATGGAGGGTAGGACATTGATGAAGCAACTGAAGATGATTGGGCTGAGGGCACTACCCTGAAGTACACCTGCAGAAATGGCCAGGAGCTGAAGTGACCGACCTCCGCCAACCATAATCAATTTGCTATATGTCAGGTATGACTCCAGACAGAGGAGAGTTTGGCTCCGAAACTGATTGATTCCAAATTTGCTAGAGCTCCTTGATGCCACACTCGGTCAAATGCGGCTATAATGTTAAGGGCTGTCATCCCCGCTACATCTCAGAAATTCAGCTGTTGTCCATAGTGGGAACAAGGCAGTAAATAGATCAGGATCTGAGTGGCTCTGGCAGAATCCAAACTAGACCTCACTGAGCAGGTGCTGCTTGATAGCAATATTCCATTACTTTATTGACGATCGAGGGTACATTGATGGGGCTGTATTTAGTAATTGGCTGGGTTGGATTTCTCCTGCTTTTTACATATAGGACATACCTGGCAATTTTCCAAACTGTAGGGTAGATGCTAGTGTTGTAACTCTACTGGAAGAGTTTGGCTTGGTGAGTGGCAAGTTCTGGCATACACGCTTTCAGTACTATTTCTGGACTGTTGGTAGGGCCAGTAGCTTTTACAGTATCCGTTGATCCCCTGGCTTGATGGTAATGTTTGAGGGAGGGAGATGCCGGGTCATGAGGTTACAGATTGTGGCAGAGTATAAATCTGTTGCTGTTGATGGCCCACAGTGCCTCATAGATGTCCAGTCCTGAGTTCTGAGTCACTAGATCTGATTGAAGTCTGTCCCATTTAACTCAGTGATAGTGCCATACAACGCAATTCCACTACCGAGCAACTCAAGTGGCCTCCTTCTTCAAAGACCGCAATTTCCCCTCTGACGTGGTCAACGATGCTCTCCACCACATCTCCTCCACTTCCCACACCTCCGCCCTTGAACCCCGCCAGGACAGAACCCCACTGGTCCTCACCTTCCACCCCACCAACCTCCGGATACATCGTATCATCCTCTGTCATTTCCGCCACCTCCAAACAGACCCCACCAGCGGGGATATATTCCCCTCTCCACCCCTCAGGGTTCCGGAGAGACCACTCCCTCCGTGACACCCTCGTCAGGTCCACACACCACCTACTTGCAGAACGTTTCAGGGAACACCTCTGGGACACCCGCACCAACCAACCCAACTGCCCTGTGGCTGAACACTTTAACTCCCCCTCTCACTCCGCCAAGGACATGCAGGTCCTTGTCCTCCTCCATCACCAGACCCTGGCCACACGACGCCTGGAGGAAGAGCGCCTCATCTTCCGCCTAGGAACCCTCCAACCACATGGGATGAATGTAGATTTCTCCAGTTTCCTCATTTCCACTCCCCCCACCTTATCTCAGTCCCAACCCCTGAATTCAGCACCGTTCTCTTGACCTGCAATCTTCTTCCCAACCTTTCTGCCCCCACCCCCTCTCCGGCCTATCACCCTCGCCCTCACCTCCTTCCACCTATCGTATTCCCAGCGCCCCTCCCCCAAATTCCCTTCCCCTACCTTTTATCTGAGCCCGCTTGGCACACCAGCCTCATTCCTGAAGAAGGGCTTATGCCCGAAACGTCGATTCTCCTGCTCCTCGGATGCTGCCTGGCCTGCTGTGTTTTTCCAGCACCACATTTTTCAATTTCATCTCCAAGGACTGTGTGGTGGTCACTGTTACTGATTCTGTCATGGACAGATGCACCTGCAGCTGTCAAATTGGTTAGCATGATGTCAAGCATTTCTCCCTCTTGTTGGTTCCCTCATCACCTGCTGCAGACCCAGTCTAGGAGCTATGTACTTTAGGACCTGACCAACATGATCAGTAGTACTGCTGCTGAGCCACTCTTGGTGGGGGTCATTGAAATCACCCACCCAAAGTACATTTTGTGCCCTTCCTTTCCCCAGTGTCTTCTCTAAGTGTTGATCAACATGGAGGAGTACCATTTTATCACCCAAGGGAGGATGGTATATGATACTTAGCAGGAGATTTCCTTGCCCACGTTAAACCTGAAGCCACAAGACTTCATGAGGTCTAGAGACAATGTTGAGAACCCCAGGGCAACTCTCTCTTGACTGTGTACTGCTGTGCCGCCACCTCTGCCCAGATGGTGGTGTCTGGGACATTATCGGGAAGTTTTGATTCCACGAGTATTTAACTACGTCAGGCTGTTGCATGACTAGTCTGTGAGACAGCTCACCCAATTTTAGCACTAGTCCCCAGGTGATAGTAAGGAAGATCCCGCAAGATTGACAGGGATGTTTCTGCCATTGTCTCTTCCACTGCCTAGGTCGATGCCAGGTGATCCGATGGGTTTCATTCCTTTGATATTTTGTAGTAATTGGTACAGCTGAATGGCTTGCTATGCCATTTCAGACATCAATTGCTGTGGTTTGAAGTCACATGTAGGCCAGACCAGGTAAAGTTGGCAGATTTCCTTCTCTGAAGGACATTAGTGAGCCAGATGGATTTTTCCAGCGATGGACAATGATTTCATGATCATCAGGAGATTCATAAATCCAGATTTTTAAAAATTTGAATTCAAATTCCACCATCTGTGTGGCGGGTCCCCAGAACATAGCTGAGTGTCTTGATTAATAGTCTAGCGATAATATCACTGGGCCATTGGCTCCCCAATAAAAGGTACCTTATATAACCAAATGTGACATTACATACATTGTGAAACAACGGAGTTTCTTCCTACTATATGTATTCATTGCATTTTCAATTGCAGTCAATACTTAGAATCTTCATTATATATCAAACAAATAGCCAAACTTTTTCCCATTTCCAGCCCCTTGTTTAACTCTACGAAGGGTCATAGAGTTAGAGATGTACAGCACAGAAACAGACCCTTCAGTCCAACTTGTCCATGCCAACCAGCTATTCCAATCTAATCTAGTCCCATTGGCCAGGACTTGGCCCATATCCTTCTAAACGCTCCCTATTCATATACCCATCCACTTGTCATTTAAATGCTTTAATTGTACCAGCCTCCACCACTTCCTCTGGTAGCTCATCCCATACATGCACCACCCTCTGGGTAAAAAAGTTGTCCCTTAGGTCCCTTTTATATCTTACCCCTCTCAGCCTAAACCTATGCCCTCTATTTCTGGACTCCCCCACCCCAGGGAAATGACCTTGTCTATTTATCCTATCCATGCCCCTCATGATTTTATAAATCTCCATAACGTCACCCCTGAGTCCGATGCTCCAGGGAAAAAAGCCTCAGCCTATTCAGCCTCTCCCTATAGCTCAAATCCTCCAACGCTCAATATCCTTGTAAATCTTTTCTGAACCCTTCCAAGTTTTACAACATCCATGAAGGAGACCAGAATTGGACACAGTAATCCAAAAGTGGCCTACCAATGTGCCTACAGCTGCAACATAACCTTTCAACTCCTATACTCAATGATCTGATCAATAAAGGAAAGCATACCAAACTCCTTCTTCACTACCCTATCTACCTGCAACTCTACTTTTAAGGAGCTATGAACCTGAACTCCAAGATCTCTTTGTTGAGCAACACTCCCCAGGACCTTACCATTAAATGTATAAGTCCTGCTGTGATTTGCTTTTCCAAAAGTCAGCACCTTGCATTTACCTAAATTAAACTCCATCTGCCACTCCTCAGGCCACTGGCCCATCTGATCATTGAGGTATTTTCATTTAGCTTGACTGTATGTACTAGGCTGAAAATGTGTTGCTGGAAAAGCGCACCATGTCAGGCAGCATCCAAAGAACAGGAGAATCGACGTTTCGGGCATAAGCCCTTCTTCAGGAATGAGGAAAGTGTGTCCAGCAGGCTAAGATAAAAGGTAGGGAGGAGGGACTTGGGGGAGGGGCGTTGGAAATGCGATAGGTGGAAGGAGGTCAAGGTGAGGGTGATAGGCCGGAGTGGGGCACACTTTCCTCATTCCTGAAGAAGGGCTTATGCCCGCAACGTCGATTCTCCTGTTCCTTGGATGCTGTCTGACCTGCTGCGCTTTTCCAGCAACACATTTTCAGCTCTGATCTCCAGCATCTGCAGTCCTCACTTTCTCCTGTATGTACTAGGCTACAAGGACAACTTACCAGACAGAGGTTAGGAAACCACTTTTCAATGAAACTCCATTCTGAACCAAATGGAATAGCATGAACTTATATTACAATAAAAATCTTAACTTTTCCAGTATACCCACCTTATATGAATCATTATACTGCTTTATTTCCTTTCAAATCTCGACTCACCAAGAGTTTGTTCAAATGTGCCTTTGGAAAAATTGAAGAAATACATGTGCAAATGTCACAATAATCTGGTGTAAATTACAAACAGTGCTACTGATTTTATTTCATAAGAGTAATCACTGAAAAAGCAATCTTTAAAAGAGCTTTAAACCATGGCATTTCCCCTTTGCCTATTTGAGCTAACTGCCCCAAGGTTGCAATACTGAAACTTGGAAGGTACCTTACAACATTTGGTCATGGAAAATTCTGCACTGGAAGACCAAAAAGTTTTAGGCAGCTCAAAAAGTGCCTTTCCAGGGTTGATGCTGCTCCACCTACATCTGATGTTTATTTCAGTGTGTTCATGTGATGGGTCCTTGGACCGCAAAGATCTGTGTTATGGAGCCTTTTTGGGATACAAAATAAGAGCAGAAGGCCCTCACATCTGCCCTACTATTCAATAAGACTTTGGTTGATCTGTTAATATTCAGGTTTCACATTCCCAACTACCCACGTATAACCTTTGATTCCATTGCCAGCAAGAAGCTATCAACGTCTGACTAAGAAATACTAAATTATCCCACCTCCACAGTCTTCTGACGCTGAGTCCCAAAGTTATCCTCTCTCTGCCCAAAATGAGAGAGCCCAATTTTCAAGTCACATTCCCGAGATAACTTAAGGTTTTATAAAAACAAGTGACATCTCAGCTCAGACAATGAATTAAAGGTGTGAGGTTAGAGTTTGTCTGTATTCAGACCTTGAGTCAAACTGGTTCTGTTTCCAAAGTAGGAATTTATAAAATGTCACATGGAGTGACTGCCTACAGATTGTGTGACTTTTGAACAAAATAGAATGGATTTGCAAATGCAAATTCACCTCATAGACTTGTGTGTGTGTGTGCATGTGAGGGGGAGAGAGAGAGTGAGAAGGTGTGTGTGTATATGAGTGTGTGGGAGAGAGGGGGAGAGTATGAGTGTGGGCATTTTAGAACCAGTCTGATACAACGTTGGAATACAAACAGACTTGAACCTCACACCTTTAATGCATTGTCTGAGCTGAGATGTCACTTTTTTTATATAAAACCTTAAGTTATCACGGGAATGTGACTTGAAAGAAGTTCTGGGATTTACATATTAATGAATTGAAACCTGCAAATAATTCTAAGTGATTAAGACTTCACAGCAATCTAGGTTTGTTCAAAACATTGCATATTTTGATTTTTTACAATAAACTGTGTCCTATGATCCTGCCCCATTAGCTACCTGATGAAGGAGCAGCGCTCCGAAAGTTTGGACTTCCAAATAAACCTGTTGGACTATAACCTGGCGTTGTGTGATTTTTAACTTTCTCCAATTATATAATAGTTTGCTTTTTATTTTTTGTACTGAAGTGAATAATAACTAATGTCCTTTAGGCAAGGAGACCTGTTGTCATTATTTGGTATGGTATGCATATTACTGCAGATTCATGGCAATGTGGTTGACTCTTAACTGCCCTCCGAAATGGCTCATTTGGCCGCATGGTTCAAGGGCAATCAGGCATGGGCATTAAATGCTGGCCTTATTATCAATACTCAGGTCCCATGAGTAACTTATTTTAAAACAAAATCACGTTTTCCCACATTACACTTCATTTGTCTGATTTTTGCCCACTCACAGAACCTAACCACCCATAACTTCATTATGTCCTCTTCATGCCTTTGTTCCCTCATCGAAGTTATTTATATAAATTGTAAAAATCTTATGCCTGAGTACAAACACCTACAGGACCCCACTCATCATATCCTGTCAACCAGAGAAATACATATTTGTGCAACTTCTCTGTTTTCTCCCAGTAAATCTTCTATCCATGATAATATGTTATCACCTACACAAGATTCTCTGGACCAGAATCTTTTATGTGACACCTTTTCAAATGCCTTTTGGAAATCCAAGTATGGTACATATCCAGATTTCTCTTTATCCACAACATATATTAAACATGACCTGCTTTGCAAAGGAATAACGGAAGGGGGTGGACAATGATCTTTCTCCCTTTACATGTACCTGAGGACAAGTGAAAGAGGTAAGACTCCAGACATGCAGGAAGGATCTAATGGGGAGGCCCTTTCTCAAAACCAGTCAAGCTAAATCTTGGTATTTGTTTGAAAAGGTTTGAAACGAGGTGTTCTGCCAAATTATTTTGACAGATTGATCAGAGAACCATCTGACAAAATCCATCATTTAGTAGGTCTTGAATCTGCCTAATGCATTTGCAATCAAAGGTGTTTTTCTGCATAAACTTACTAATGAGGTACAACATGTTCCAGCTAAATGGAGTGTTCTGTAACAACACACCAAACCCATTTTTCGCATGATCGGTGACAGGTAGAGCCATAGGATGTAATGACAAGTGATGTTTTCATACTAAAACATAAGCCAGGCATAGTTATATTTGCCTGCCACAAAAACCTCTTTGAAAGTCACATTGCTTTAGAGATGTAAATATTAAGTTTCTTCAAACTTCAAAACATTGAACTGAATCTTGTCATATTTTGGCAAAGTATCAATGTTGCTGAGTTTCTCAGAGAGTTTCTCTCCTTAAGGCCAAATAAGAATTTTCAGCACATTGGCCCTTTAACTATTAAGTTGCCTCATCCTGATAAGGGATGTCCTTATTCAATGCTGGCCCGATTCTACCACTCGCCATCTCCGGAAGAACTCGTCACTGCCAGAATACCCAGGAATATATTGTCATAAGTGGCAACAATGTCATCTATAAAATTCTGTTGTGCACCCAGACAAGCACTGCAAGTTCAGAACTGTCCTGTACAATTCCTGGTATTCGGCCTGGAAATGGCAATGGAGGGGAAATTAGTGCTTCGCATTGTGGACAGATATCTAAATATCCCCGGTGGATGAAGTGGTGCAGAGAAGAGCTGACCTCTTCCCCCAGGACTGGCAGTGGAGGCCACAAAATCAGCCTAGGCTAGTAGGGTTTAAAGTTGCAACAGGATCAGTGCAGCCTCAAATTTCTGGAGTAATGCCCAGCATTAGAGGAAACCGGTCAATCACCTTCTCGAATCTGCTACTTCACATTGAATCTCAGCAACTGTGCTCATCTCCCATCAACAGGTGTGTTCCAATTTTTTAATATATTGGCTGCAACGTCTTCTCTCACTTGCTGTGACCCATCCAATATCCAATACCATCATCCTGCGTGCCCTCTGTGCTGCCTATTCAATCACCACGCTCCCCCCATCTGCACCAGCACTAACTGCAGTGACATCCACTTTCGTCTCATTACAAGAGATGAAAGCCAATAATAGGTTAGAAATAGTGTAGACACCTGATGGACAGCCCTATATTTGGTTACTCACCCCTCATAGGGAGAGGATACTAACCCTGGTCATACCAAGGACAGACTGTGTCCAAGCCCCTGGTTGCCTCTGAATTACTGTGTCAGGATTCCCAGACTGAAGGGTGCCTCCCTTGAAATGACTCATGGTTCAGAAAGGATTTACAATGATGTTGCCAAGCTTGGACAGTTTGAACTATATGGAGAGGCTGAATAGGCCGGGGCTGTTTTCCCAGAGTGTTGGAAGCTGAGGGATGACCTTATAGAAGTGTACAAAATCATTAGGGACATGGATAGGGTGAGTAGTCAAGATCTTTTCTCTGAGATAGGGGAATCTAAAACCAGAGGGCATAGGTTTAGGGTGAGAGGGGTAAGAGTTAAAAGGGACCTAAGGGGCAACGTTTTCATGCAGAGGGTGATGCGCGTGTGGAATGGGCTGCCAAAGGAAGTGGTGAAGACTGATACAATTACAGCATTTAAAAGGCATCTCGATGGATATATGAATGGGAAGGGTTTAGAGGGATATGGGCAAAATGCTGGCACATAGCACCAGCTTAACTTTGGATATCTGAGGCCTGACCTTTTTGAGGTTTATAAAATCATGAGGGACATGGATAGGATAAATAGACAAAGTCTTTTCCCTGGGGTGGGGGAGTCCAGAACTAGAGGGCATAGGTCTAGGGTGAGAGGGGAAAGATATAAAAGAGACCTAAGAGGCAACTTTGTCACTCAAAGGGTGGTACGTGTATGGAATGAGCTGCAAGAGGAAGTGATGGAGGCTAGTACAATTGCAACATTTAAAAGTCATCTGGATGGGTATATGAATAGGAAGGGTTTAGAGGAATATGGGCCAGGTGCTGGCAGGTGAGACTAGATTGGGTTGGGATATCTGGTCGGCATGGACGAGTTGGACCAAAGGGTCTTTAGATTAGATTACTTACAGTGTGGAAACAGGCCCTTCGGCCCAACAAGTCCACACCGACCCGCCGAAGCGCAACCCACCCATACCCCTACATTTACCCCTTACCTAACGCAATGGGCAATTTAGCTTGGCCAATTCACCTGATCTGCACATCTTTGGACTGTGGGAGGAAACCGGAGCACCCGAAGGAAACCCACGCAGACACGGGGAGAACGTGCAAACTCCACACAGTCAGTCGCCTGAGGCAGGAATTGAACCCGGGTCTCTGGCGCTGTGAGGCAGCAGTGCTAACCACTGTGCCACCGTGGGGCCAGGCTGTACATCTCTATGACTCTATGACCCTAAGGTTCTACGACTGAGAACTGCTGAAAACTTCTTGGCTTTGTATCAATGTTAATTAGCAAGTCAAAACAGAAGAACTGTGAAACTGGTAGATCCACTAGGACGATAAGCACAAAAAGGTAAGGCAGAACATGCTGTGAGCATCCAAGTAGGGTCAACGTGAGAGAGCACTGAGAGACCAAACAAATGTCCCTGAGAACCAGCCCAGTCCAGTGTATCACCTAGGTACTGTGCAGTGTTGAAGCACAAACATATCTTGTAAGTGGGTGGATTAAGTGCCTTGCAGGTTCTGAAAGGCTGGCAGATGTCAGGTGCCAGTGTCAGTGGGTGAGGCGTGCATGTGGCTGGTGCCCTGAAGCATACACTGAGACATTGCTGTTGGGTATGGCCAGAAGGAGCAGGTAGTGAGCTGGGGTCACCAGGTACCCAATCAGATTGTCATGTCAGATGTCAGGAATTGTCGACATCTAGTTTCCATGTAGTTGGTGGGAGATAGGCTAGAAAATTGTATATTAATGAACTGAGATTTGGTGTTGATGAGCTGTTACCAAGTAATTATCCAAGTTAAATAAAAACCAAGAGTACTGCAGATGCTGGGAATCCAACAAAAACAGACTATGCTTTTCTCTTTAGTACTGCTAGAGGGTGGCATGGTAGCTCAGTGGTTAGCACTGTTGCCTCACAGCACCAGGATCCCAGGTTCAATTCCAGCCTCGGGTGACTGTCTGTGTGGAGTTTGCACATTCTCTCCGTGTTTGTATGGTTTTGCTCCAGTTTCCTCCCACAGTCACGAAGATGTGCAGGTCAGGTGAATTGGCCATGTTAAATTGCCCATAGTGTTAGGTGCGTTAGTCAGAGGGTTACTCTTCGGAGGGTCGCTGTGGACTTGTTGGGCCAAAGGGCCTGTTTCCACACTGTAGGTAATCTATATGAGAAATTGCTGGATAAGCTTAGCAGTCCTAACAGCATCTGTAGAGAGAAATCAGAGTTAACATTTTGGGTCCAGTGACCCTTTCTCAGAACTGGATTATCCCAGTTAAAATACATCTCACCAATGCCTAGTGAGAATTTCAACTCTCTGTCCATGACTTAGTAGAATATGGAGCTAGTTGCCCCCGATGCCGAGATAGGCCTCACTGAACGTCTCATGTGGTTCTCCCAGATGTTTGTCATATTCTTGTCCTCATTCAGGCCCTATAAGATTCCGCCCATTAAGACTATACACTTATGTAAAACTATTTGAAATACTTTCGGAAGATAAACACTCTTACAAGTTACAAGTACTTAAGATTCTTTGTCAGCCTTGGCTCAAGGGTGTGTCTCCAACAAATGATGCAAAAATGCACAAGTGAAGATAAGGTGAGAGTATTTCTAACAACTGAACGTCAAATGAGTGAAATACCACAAATGGTATTTTACTAAGCATCTTGGATTGGCAATTATTGAACTTTAAATGATCAAAGCTATCTTTGTGAAATTGATGGGAGATATGGAAGTCTTATTTCACATTATAATTTGTTTAACTGCAAGTTTTACATACTACCTTTGGCGAATGCACTTACCCATGAAGGGAGTATTATGCTCAAAATGATGCAGGTTTAAAAAGAAAAGGCATTTAGAGTCAGAGAGTCATAGAGATGTACAGCATGGAAACAGACCCTTTGGTCCAACCTGTCCATGCCGACCAGATATCCCAACCCAATCTAGTCCCACCTGCTAGCACCTGGCCCATATCCCTTCAAACCCTTCCGATTCATATACCCATCCAAATGCCTCTTAAATGTTGCAATTGTACTAGCCTCCACCACATCCTCTTGCAGCTCATTCCATACATGTACCACCCTTTGCGTGAAACAGTTGCCCCTTAGGTATCTTTTATATCTTTCCCCTCTCACCCTAAACCTATACCCTCTAGTTCTGGACTCCCCAACCCCAGGGAAAAGACTCTGCCTATTTATCCTATCTATGCCCCTCATAATTTTGTAAATCTCTATAAGGTCACCTCTCAGCCTCCAACACTCCAGGGAAAACAGCCCCAGCCTGTACTGCCTCTCCCTGTAGCTCAAATCCTCCAACCCTGGCAACATCCTTGTAAATCTTTTCTGAACCCTTTCAAATTTCACAACATCTTTCCAATAGCAAGGAGACCAGAATTGCATACAATATTCCAACAGTGGCCTAACCAATGTCCTGTACAGCCGCAACATGACCTCCCCACTCCTGTACTCAATACTCTGATCAATAAAGGAAAGCATACCAAACGCCTTCTTCGCTATCCTATCTACCTATGACTCCACTTTAAATGAGCTAAGAACCTGCGCTCCAAGGTCTATTTGTTCAGCAACACTCCTGAGGACCTTACCATTAAATGTATAAGTCCTGCTAAGATTTGTTTTCCCAAAATGCAGCACCTCGCATTTATCTGAATTAACTCCATCTGCCACTTCTCAGCCCCTTGGCCCATCTGGTCCAGATCCTGTTGTAATCTGAGGTAACCCTCTTCGCTGTCCACTACACTTCCAATTTTGGTGTCATCTGCAAACGTACTAACTGTTCCTCTTATGCTCGCATCCAAATCATTTATGTAAATGACAAAAAGTATAGAACCCAGCACCAATCCTTGTGGCACTCCACTGCTCACAGGCCTCCAGTCTGAAAAACAACTCTCCACCACCACCCTCTGTCTTCTACCTTTGAGTCAGTTCTGTATCTAAATGGCTAGTTCTCCCTATATTCCATGAGATCTAGCATGCTAATCGGTCTCCCATGGGGAACCTTTTCGAACGCCTTACTGAAGTCCATATAGATCACATCTACTGCTCTGCCCTCATTAATCTTCTTTATTACTTCTTCAAAAAACTCAATCAAGTTTGTGAGACATAATTTCCCATGCACAAAGCCATGTTGACTATCCCTAATCAGTCTTTGCCTTTCCAAATACATGTACATCCTGTCCCTCAGGATTCCCTCAACAACTTGCCCACCACTGAAGTCAGGCTCACCGGTCTATAGTTCCCTGGCTTGTCTTTACTGCCCTTCTTAAACAGTGGCACCACGTTTGCCAACCTCCAGTCTTCCAGCACCTCACCTGTGACTATCGATGATGCAAATATCTCAGCAAGAGGCCCAGCAATCACTTCTCTAGCTTCCCACAGAGTTCTCGGGTACACCTGATCAGGTCCTGGGGATTTATCCACCTTTAACC
>NC_057715.1:25976953-25988835 GCF_004010195.1 Chiloscyllium plagiosum
AAATTCCTCTCCATCTAAACCCTTAACACTATGGCAGTCCCAGTCGATGTTTGGAAAGTTAAAATCCCCTACCATAACCACCCTATTATTCTTACAGATAGCTGAGATCTCCTTACAAGTTTGTTTCACAATTTCCCTCTGACTATTGGGGGGGTCTATAATACAATCCCAATAAGGTGATCATTCCTTTCTTATTTCTCAGTTCCACCCAAATAACTTCCCTGGATGTATTTCCAGGAATATCCTCCCTCAGTGCAGCTGTAATGCTATCCCTTAGCAAAAATGCCACTTCCCCCCTCCTCTCTTGCCTCTCTTTCTATCCTTCCTGTAGCATTTGTATCCTGGAACATTAAGCTGCCAGTCCTGCCCATCCCTGATACTATGTTTCTGTAATTGCTATGATATCCCAGTCCCATGTTCCTAACCATGCCCTGAGTTCATCTGCCTTCCCTGTTAGGCCCCTTGCATTGAAATAAATGCAGTTTAATTTATTAGTCCTACCTTGTCCCTGCCTGCCCTGACTGTTTGACTCACTTCTGTTCTCAGCTGTACCCATCTCAGATCAATCTCTTTCCTCACTATCTCCCTGGGTCCCATCCCTCCATCTTATTAGTTTAAATCCTCCCAAGCAGTTCTAACAAATTTCCCTGCCAGTATATTGGTCCCTTTCCAATTTAGGTGCAATCCGTCCTTCTTGTATAGGTCACTTCTACCCCAAAAGAGATTCCAATGAACCAAAAATGTGAATCCTTCTTTAGCATTTATGTTCATTCCATCCATTCATACAATATTCATATTCATATTCCATCCATATAAATTGAAGGATTCCACTTAATGGAAGTAGCCATTAATTTGTTTGGAGCAATAATCTAAAACTGATTTTTTTTGCTACAAATGAAAAAGCAGGAATCTTTTGTTCTATGGTTCCCATGTTCTTATCTCATCATTTGGAGATAAGAGATTGCAATAAATATTTTTATAGCTGTGAGCAGAATCAAAGTGTTCTTGGTTTCAATCTTTCATACTTTAAAATATGACCCTATAAAGCAGTTAACGCACTAAGATTGCTGCATTTTGTTCACATACTTTCTGTGCAGAGTCAGGGCTTGTGCAGTAGAATAGCTTACTGATTAGCTGTTTACTGTAAACTATCAATAAAGTGTTTAACAAAAATAATCTCTACAAGACTTTATACAGTTGAAAAGGAAGTAAGATTTGCATTTATATGATGTCTTTGATGACTACAGCACATCCCAATACACTTTATAGCCAACGAATTACTTTTGTAGTTACTGTTGTAATGGAGAAAACATGGCAGATAATTGCACCTAGCAAGATTGCACAAATGACATTGTGAGGACACCTTAATAATCTGTCTTTATTAAGGTTGAGGAATAAATGTTAGTCAGCACAGCAGAAAAAGTCCCCTTTACCTTTTGGAAGATTTAATTGTGGGATCTGGTACAACTAGCTAGTTGTCTTGATGATGCCTTTAATTTCATGTCACATCTGAAAGGCAACATCTTTCCATACAGCAGTTCATCCAATACTGCATTGAAGGGTTAACTGAGATGAGGGTTTTAGTCTCTGGAACCCACAATCTTCTAACTGAAAGGCAAGATTGCTACCCACAGAGGGCTTAACACAGTCATAATATTCTGTTTAGAATGTCAGTTTCTTTTCCGCACTCACCCTTAATCTCTCCGACTCATGAGAAAGCAAAAGAAATCCTAAAAGTTAAGAATGCTCTATAGTTGTGTGTAATGCTGTACAAATCCTATAATTATTCAATCAAGGCAACCTCATGGATAAGCATATCCTCCACTCTACCATTTACCATTGACCAAGGGGATCAATCCTGGTTCAAGGAAGAGTCCAGGAAGACATGCCAGGAACAAAACCAGGCATACCTAACAGTAAGGTGCTATCCTGATGAACATATAAAATAGGACTACTTACATGCCAAACAGCATAAGCAGCAAGTGATAGACATGGCCAAGTGATTCCACAGCCAACAGATCACAACTAAACTCTGCAGTCCTGCCAGATCTAGTTGCGATAGTAGTAAATAATTAAACAACTCATTGGAGGAGGATCCACAAATATCCCCATCCTCAATGTTGAAGGAACCCAGGACATCTTTGCAAAAGATAAGGCTGAGGCATTTACCACAATCTTCAGCCAGAAGAGCCAAGTGTATGATCCATCTTGTCTACCTCCCAAGGTCATAACAGATATCAGTCTTCAGCCAATTTGATTCACTCCAAACAATGTCAAGAACTGGTGGGAGGCACCAGACACTGCAAAGGCTATGGGACCCTACAACTCTCCGACATGAGCTCCAGAACCTGTTGAAACTAGACAAACTGATCCAATGCAGCTATAACACCAACCTCTACCTGACAATGTGGAAAATTGCTCAGGAATGTACTGCACACAAAAAGCAGGCCAAATCCAATCCAAACAATTGCAGACCCATCAGTCCACTGTCGATCATCAGTAAAGCGATGGAAAGTGTCATCAACAGTGCTATCAAACAGCACCTGCTCAGCAATAACCTGCTCAGTGACACCCAGTTTGGTTCCATCAAGGCCACTCAGCTTCTGACCTCAATACAGCCTTGGTCCAAAAATGAACAAAAGAACTGAATTCCAAGGTGAGACGAAAGTCCCTGCCCTTGACATCATTTGACTGAGTGTGGCATTAAGGAATTTTAGCAAAACTAGAGTTAATGGGAATCAGGGGAAAAAAAAACTTTCTGCTGATGGAGACAAAGGAAAATGGTTGTGATGTTTGGAGGTCAGTCATCTTAGCTCCAGAACATCTCTGAAGGTTTTTGTGAAGCCTTTGGCTCAACATTCTTCAGCTGATTTGTTAAGGACGTTCCCTCCATCATAAAGGTTAGAAGTGGGAGATGTTCACTAATGACCACACGATGTTCACTAATGACCACACAATGTTCAGCACCATTCGTGATTCGCCAGGTACTGAAGCAATCCATATGCAGCAAGAAAATATCCAGGCTGGGCTGACAAGTGGCAAGTAATGTTCACGCCACACAAGTGCCAGGCGATGACCATATCCAACAAGAGAGAATTTAACCATCACCCTTTCAATGAGACAATCAACGGGATCATTATTACTGAATCCTCCATTATCAACATCATGAGGTTTGCCACTGACCAGAAGCTTAACTGGATATATAAGTACTCTGGCGACAAGAACAGGTCAGAGGCTAGGAATACTGCAGTGAGTAAATTACCTCCTGAGTTCCCAAAGCCTATCCACCACCTAGAATGCACAAGTTAGGATTGTGATGGAATTCTCTCCACTTTCCTGGGTAAGTACATCTTCAATAACATTCAAGAAGCTTTACTCCATGCAGAACAAAACAACCCAATTGATTACCACAAAATTCACAAACATTCACGCTTTCCCACCACTGACATTCAGTAGTAGAAGTGTATACCGTACATAAGATGAACTGCAAAAGTTCATCCAGACTCCTTAGATAGCACCTTCTAAACCCCTTGACTACTACCTTACAAGGGCAAGGGCATCAGACATGTGGAAACACCACCACCTGCAATTTCACCTCAAAGCCACTCACCATCCAAACTTGGAAAGATGTCGCCATTCCTTTAGGGTCACTTGGTCAAAATCCTCAATTCCCTTGCTAATGGCATTGTCAGTGCACCAAACATCAATAGGTCTACACTAAATGGACTGCAGCATTTCAGAAAGGCAGCTTACCACCACCTTCTCAAGGTCAACTCCTGATGAGCAATCCATGCTCGCTCAGCCAGCTATGGCCACACTCTGAGTAAATGAATTTAAAAAAACATTTTAATATTTAAACTCCAGAAGTGGCCACACAAAACAACTCTTGTTTAATTTCTTATTTCAAAGAATTTTCTCTTTCAGAACCAGACAACTATAGTTCTACAATTTTTGAGTTTCCTATTGACTATTTTTACTATCATGTTTTTCTCAATTACTCAAGATTTATATCTCTCACAAACTATACATGAGAGATTTATAACAAAGATAAGGATAGAAAATCAACAAATAACTTGTTTGTCCAAAGGTTAGATGCAATAGAAGCTCCTGTTGCCATACATTCCATAACAAGAGGGGTCTGTTGTGAGAAAGGGTCACTGGACCTAAAATGCTAACTTTGATTTCTCTCCACAGATACTGTCAGACCTGCTGAGCTTGTCCAGCAACTTCTGTTTTTGTTTCTGATTTATACCATCCACAATTCTTTAAGTTTTTATTCCAAAACAGGGGTGGGTAACAATGTACTGGTGATGTCACTAAACTAGTACTCTAGACGCCCCCATCCCTACCAGCTTAATGTTCTAAGATATGGATTGAAACTCAAGTATGGGAAGAAAATGTGAAAATTAGGGCTCTTGAGGCACAGTGGTAGTGCTCTTGCCTCTGGGCCAAAAGTCCCAGTAATATATCATAACATGTCTAAACAAGTTGTTTTGGTTGATTTCCGTGTGATTGGCTACTATGCATAAAAGAAGCCTATGTTTAACTAGGGCTCAGTGGCACAGTGGTAGGTTCTGACATTTGGGCCAGGAGGCCTGGGATCAAGTTGCACCTGCTCCAGGGGTGTGTCACAACATCTCTGAACAGATTGATTCAACAATATATGTCTTTAATTTGATGAACTAAGCTCTCAGGTATTGACATCATCAATGCTCATAGAGCATGTGATTGTTACAAGTTCTTCATATCGCTCACGATTCACACAGGAGTTTGCAAATATGGCTCAGTAGATAGTTCTCTTGCCTCTGAGTCAGACAATTGTGACTTCAAGTCCGATGTCAGAAATTTTATGCTGATAGTAGGAATTCATTGTTGATATTAGGAACGTAATCATCAAATTGGAATTTAGTTTAGTCTTGTAATGCAAGAAGAATGGCTAGATCAGCAATAATTAACAAGCAATGTGCTGTAAGTGGATGCTTAGTAAATGCTGACAACAAGAAGCTGATGAAGCAGTTGCAACTTGACTGACATTCAAAAGGCACACATTAAGACCTTGTATGCAAGAACGCAGAACTTTGTTGCTGAACTGGATGAATCACAATTGCAGAAGATCAAAGTCAAAAGAGGAATCTGAGAATCCAGGAGGCACAAGCAGTGAAATCTGAGAATTTGTTGAAACTAAAAGAGTGGAAGTGAGTGAGACAGAGAGAGAGAAAGAGAGAGAAGGGTGGTGCTTCTTCACAACAAACACAAATACAATGGAGCTGCAGAAGTTGAGAAGTTGGATGATATAATGCAGGAAGGTCAGGTTGAGGAATGTTAAAATCCTGATGGACACCAATTACTTTTAAAGATGATATTAATTTCCTAGTGACCAAATTGATTCAGAATCCCTACAGTGTGGGAGCAGGCCATTCAACCCATCAAGTCCACATGAGCCCTCTGCAGAGCAACCCACCCAGATCCACCCTGTTACCTGTAACCTTACATTTCCCACGGTTTAATCCACCTAGCCTGCACATCCTTGGATACTATAGGCAATTTAGCATGGTCAATCCATTGAACCGGCACATCTTTGGATGTGGGAGGGAACTGGAGCACCCAGAGGAAACCCACACAACCATGAGGAGATTAGAAAAATACATTACATAAAAAAAAGACCTTTCCTTAATTGAAGAAAGTACAGTGTTGTCATTTTCTCTCTACCTACAAATAACAGAGCAGTGTGTATGAATGAATATAGCTCCAACCTGCACAAATTAAGCCCATCTGATGGTTTCTAGTGTAATTATCAGTCCAAACTCCAGGAATGAGGGGTTACAGTTACATAGAGACATTGATGAAGTTTAGATTGCTCTCCTTTAAGCAGAGAGGCTAGAAGGACATTTGATAGAGCTGTTTAAAGACGTGAGATGTTTTCATGGAGTAAATAACAAAAACCTATTTCTTGCGCTGTGGAGTTGACTAACCAGAGGGCACAGAATTGAGGTGATTAGTGAAAGAACCAGAGATAATATTAGAAAAGACATTCACACGCAATGGATTTAGAATATGCTGCTTGACAAAATAGTTCAAATTCAATAATAAGCAAAAAAAGAATCTTTGGAGGTCAAAATCAGAGATGTTATGAATGAGTGCAAGTGGTTGGAATGCTTTTTTAGTGAACCAATACAGGCTTGCTGGGTTGAATAGCTTCCCTCTCTACTGTACTGGGTTATGGTTCTTTCGAAACTATCAGCTGTTTGGGCAGTTTATAAGGTAAATTATTTACTTTCCCTTCTGGAACATCTCTCGTGGAAAACATTCAACTCTACAAAGGGAATTGAGGATCTACAGAAACAAATACAGTGTTCTTGCTATTTGTAATCATCAAGATATGCAAATAAGAAAGATGGTCAGAATGAGGATGTCACATCTTGGAGTAGGAGGCTGTCGAAAGTGGGTGGGAGGCAGAGGAATATGTTATTGCAGGCAATCGATAACTTGAGAGACTAACGGTATCCTTTGCAAGCATTCTGGGAAGTACCAGGTGGTTTCTTGCCTGCTTTGTGCCAAGTTTAATGAAAATCACCTTGAAACGTTTGAATGAATATTGGAAAAGGAGAAGAATTATCCAGTTATAGAATCATAGAGTCATAGAGATGTACAGCATGGAAACAGAGCCTTCAGTCCAACCCGTCCATGCCGACCAGATATCCCAACCCAATCTAGTCCCATCTGCCAGCACCCGGCCCATATCCCTCCAAACCCTTCCTATTCATATATCCATCCAAATGCCTCTTAAATGTTGCAATTGTACCAGCCTCCACCACATCCTCTGGCAGCTCATTCCATACACATACCACCCTTTGCTTGAAAAAGTTGCTCCTTAGGTCTCTTTCATATCATTCCCCTCTCACCCTAAACCTATGCCCTCTAGAAGGCGTTTGGGACTCCCCCACCCCAGGGAAAAGACCTTGTCTATTTATCCTATCCTTGCCCCTCATAATTTTGTAAGCCTCTATAAGGTCACCCCTCAGCCTCCGATGCTTCAGGGAAAACAGCCCCAGCCTGTTCAGCCTCTCCCTATAGCCCAAATCCTCCAACCCTGGCAACATCCTTGTAAATCTTTTCTGAACCCTTTCAAGTTTCACAACATCTTTCCGATCGGAAGGAGACCAGAATTGCACGCAATATTCCAACAGTGGCCTAGCCGATGTCGTGTACAGCCGCAAAATGACCTCTGAACTCCTGTACTCAGTACTCTGACCAATAAAGGAAAGCATATCAAACGCCTTCTTTGCTATCCTATCTACCTGCGACTCCACTTTCAAGGAATTGTTGTGGTTCACATTCGGACCAACATCATCAGGATGGGTAAACAAGAGGTCCTGTGTGGAAAGTGCCAGCATATAGGAGCAAAGTTAAAGAACACTGCTTTAAAAGTTATGGTCTCTCAATTATTGCCCAACCCACAATCATGGGGGTTAAGGAGAAGAATACATAGCTGAAGGTGTGGTATGGGAAAGAGAGTGTCATTCTATGGGCTAAAGAGAGCAGTTTGGGAGCAGAAAGGAACAGTACTTCTATATTTTCCATTTGAAATTGGGCTGGACCAGTGTACAGGAAAGAATAAATCAGGTAACCACAATGAAACTGGGAGGCAGAGTACTCAACTGGAAAAGGCAACATTATTCAATTCAACTGTAAATCAAAAGAAATTTAAAAACAAATGAAATGGAAGAAAGTAGAAATAATAACTAAAATTACAGGTAAATGAAAATGAGAAGATGTAAAGTGTTTCAGCCAGGTAAGGGAAATAACAAACTTGTGTTCAAGACATTAACACAGAAAGAACAGGTTTGGATGTGCCAAATAAATGCCTTTTAAACAAACATAAGTGCATATTGGATGAATTAAATGAATTTCAGATGCAAATTTAATTTGCCATATTGACATGGTAGCTGTTACTGAGACTTGACTGTAAAACAGTCAGAAGTGGGACCTAACTATACCCGATCATAAAGTCTACAGGAAAGATAGAGAGAATTGCAGAGGGGCGAACTAATGTGAATGATTAAGGATGGAATTACTTCCATGATGAGAGTCTACTGAGAGATAAGCAGGCAGTTGAGACTTTCTGATAGAATTAAGTGGAAAAGGATTTAAGACTCACTATGAAGTGTAGACTGCAAATTGCAAAGATTAGATGAGCTAGAAACAAAAATACGGTGATATTAGTGGATTTAAAATTTCATGTAGACTGGAACCAGCAGACTAAACTAGAACATACCAGAAAGGTAGCTAATTTCTCCAGTGTATATGGAATAGTTTTTTTGCACCAATATGTTCTAAAATCATTAAAGAGCCAACAACATTTTAGATTCAGTAATGAACAATAAGACATCGTTAATTAATAGCCTAACATTACCTGAATATTTATTACCTGCTATAAAAGTAAGCAGGTGTTTCTATAACTGTACAAAGCATGAGTGAGACCATACTTGGAGTATTGCAAACAAATGTGACCTCCTTACTTGGTAAAGGATGCAGTTGTATTGAAGGCAGTTCAGAGAGGTTCACTAGATTGACTCCAGAGGTGAGGACATTGTCTTAAAAAGAGAAATGGAGTAGATTAAGCCTATGCTGTCTAGATTTTAGAAGAATGAGAGGAGATTTAATTGAGATATATATAAGTTGAAAAGGAGATTAACAAAGTAAACATAGAAAGGATATTTCCTCATGAGGGGTAATCTAGAATGAGATGTCATAGTTTAAGGATAAGGTGTAGCATATTTAAAACAGATGCAGAGAAATTATTTGTCTCAAAGCTTCATCAACCCGTTGAATTCACTACCCCAGTGTGCATAGGATGTTGGAACATTGAGCAAATTTAAGGAGGAGATAGACAGATTTTAAATTAGTGTTAGGTTGAAGGGTTGTGAAGGGCAGGCAGGAAAGTGGAGTTGAAACAAGCCATGATCATGTCAAATGGCAGAACAGACTCGAGCGGCTGAATTGCTTACTCCTGCTCTTCGATTTTATATTCATATGTGCTTGTATTTATCTAATGGTGATCATTACGTTATCAAGTTCAAAGTAATGTTTGAAAGAGAGAAAGGCAAAACACATGCTTAAGGTTTTGTATTTAGATAAGGCTGACTTCAATATGCTCATTGCCTACATTGCACTGTACAAGTCATAGGGATATGCAGTACAAATACAGGCCCTTCTGTACAACTCTCAATGCCGATCAGATATCCTATTCTAATCTAGTCCCATTTGCCAGCATTTGGCCCATATCCCTCTAAACCCTTCATATTCATATACCCATCCAGATGTCTTTTAAATGTTGTAATTGTATCAGCCTCCTCCACTTCCTCTGGCAGCTCATTCCATTTACACACCACCCTCTGCACGATAAAAGTTGCCCCTTAGGTCCCTTTTAAATTTTTGCCCTCTCACACTAAAAATATGCCCCCTAGTTCTGGACTCACCTACCATCGGGAAAAGATCTTGTCTATTTACCCTATCAATGTCTCTCATGATTTTATTAACCTCTATAAGATCTCCCTTCAGCCTCCAATTCTGCAGTGAAAACAGCCCCAGCCTATTCAGCCCATCCCTATAGCTTAAATTTTCCAACTCTGGCAACATCCTTGTAAATCTTTTCTGAACTCTTTCAGCCCACCCACCAATGTCATGCTCACTGGTCTATAGTTCCCTGGCTTTCCCTTACCAACTTTCTTAAATAGTGGCATCACATTAGCTAACCTCCAGTCTTCCGGCACCTCACCCGTGTTTTTGTTAATGAGTAAATCAACAGAGTATCGGTGGAATGTGTTTCAAAAAGAGGTTAATGCCATCCAAAGCCAATTTATACTCCTTTACAAGAAAGCTACTCGTCAAGACAAAGAACAGCAACTGTTGACTAAAAAAGATAAGAAAACACAAACCTAAAGCTGTTAAGGTTGAAGAATAACATTATAAAGAGGTATTCATATTAAAGAAATTGAATATTGCTGAGAAAAGTCTCATTTCATCATATTGCACTCACCAAAATGCCAATAACGGGGAAAAGCAACATTTATATATTTTCAATATGTTTAGGGGTGTTCTTAAACACCTCATAGATAAGTAGAACTTGAACCCAGATATCCTGGCTCAGAGATAGGGAACAATATCACTGTGCCACAACAATTCATATTGCAAGAGAGGGGTTTGCTAAATGATTGGCAGGTGGACTCTAGTAGAGGAACAGTCATGGACAATGCACCAGTTAATAAGGATTGACAGTTAATTGCCAGAATTTATTTAGATTTTAATCCAGGCACGTGACTCTAGATGACTAGGGCATTGCCCTGAGAAATGAATCAACAAATGGCTGTGTCTGTTTTGAAACAAGTGTGGTGTGTATGTGTTTTTTCTGTATGGATCTGTGCATTAATATATGCTGTTTTCATTACACATAACCTTGACAGCCAATCTTAAATTGCTTGTCAGTGTAATTTTTTGCACACTCAGGATTATATAGTAACTGTTGTCCAATTGCAGACTCACTCACATCTAAAGTCAGACCTGAGTTTTGCAAGAGTTTCTAAAAAGAAAAGAGTAAACAAACTGAGTGTTGATCCTCTGAAGAGTGAAGATAGGGAGCTAATTGTAGATAATAAGGAAATGGAATATGAAATGACTAAATATGGCGCTTCTGGATTTTTTCAAAGTCCTAGAAATAGCCATAAATAAGGAGATGGAATGAAGAGTGGAACTTAGTAAAATTAAAATTACCAGGCAAGTGGTGCTAAGCAAACTGTGATGAAGCTATGGGCTGGCAAGTTCCTGTATCGTAATGGACTTTATCTGACAGTATTAAAAGAGATGGCCAATGATGTAGGAGATGTGTTTGTGTTATTTTTGTGGCAGAAAACAGGAAACTATATACCAGCCAACATAGTGTGTCTCATGAGGATGGTGCTGGAATAAATAATTAAGGAGGTTACAGCTACACAATGTAAGCATCACGAATCTGCATGGTTTGTGAAAGGAAATTATGTTGAAATAATTTATTGGCATTCCTTGAGAGCATAAACATGGTTTGTGCATTTAAGACAGATTGTTGATGTACTGTATTCGAATTCACAAAAGACATTTCAAAAGTTTGTGTGCAAAGAAGAAGTGCAGGGAGTAAATTATGAACATGGCTAGAACAGTGGGCGGCCAGCTTGATGGTAGAAAACAGATGGTTTACATATTCTGATTGGCAGGATGTGATTTAGATTAGATTCCCTGCAGTGTGGAAACAGGCCCTTCGGCCCAACAAGTCCACACCGACCCTCTGAAGAGTAACCCACCCAGATCCATTCACTTACTCCCTACTAATGCACCTATCACTATGGGCAATTTAGCATGGCCAATTCACCTAATCCACACATCATTTAGTGGGGTTCCATTTGGTTTTGTGGTGCCTTCAACTTTTTACAGTTTATGTTAATGACATAGAGAGGGAAGCAAAGACATGTTAACTAAAGTTAAAGATCATTCAAATATATGTCAGAAAGTATTTTGTGAATAATACATAACAAGCTTGCAAGCCAATATGAATAGGTTAAGTGAGTGGACAAAAATCTGGCAAATGGGACATATTGTGAAAAATGGGAAGTTGTTCGTAGAGGCATAGTCATAGAGTCATAGAGATGTACAGCATAGAAAGAGACCCTTCGGTCCAACCTGTCCATACCAACCAGATATCCCAACCCAATCTAGACCCTCCTGCCAGCATCTGGCCCATATCCCTCCAAATCCTTCCTATTCATATACCCATCCAAGTACTTTTTAAATGTTGCAATTGTATTAGCCTCCACCACTTCCTCTTGCAGCTCATTCCATACACGTACCACCCT
>NC_057715.1:25988986-26011121 GCF_004010195.1 Chiloscyllium plagiosum
ACCTTCTTCACTATCCTATTTACCTGTGACTCCACTTTCAAGGAGCTATGAACCTGCACTCCAAGGTCTCTTTGTTCAGCAACACTCCCTAGGACATTACCATTAAGTGTATAAGTCCTGCTAAGATTTGTTTTCCCAAAATGCAGCACCTCGCAATTTATCTGAATTAATCTGCCACTTCTCAGCCCATTGGCCCATCTGGTCCAGATCCTGTTGTAATCTGAGGTAACCTTCTTCACTGTCCACTACATTTCCAATTTTGGTGTCATCTGCAAACTTACTAACTGTACCTCTTGTGCTTGCATAGAGTCATACAGTCATACAGCACTGAAACAGACCCTTTGGTCCAACTCCTCCATACCGAACATGATCCCAAACTAAACTAGGCCTACCTATCTGCTCTAGGCCTGCATCCCTCCAAACCTTTCATGTTCATGTATTCATCCAAATGTTTTTTAAACATTGTAGTCGTATCTGCATTCACCACTTCCTCAGGATGTTCATTCCACACGTGAACAACCCTCTGTGTAAAACATTTGCCTTTTATGTCTTTTTTTTAAATCTCTCTCCTCTCACCTTGAAAATGTGTCCCTAGTCTTGAAATTCCTCATCTTAGGGAACACTACCAAAAACTCTCTCTATACCAATATTATTTTATATACTTCTACCAGGTCACCTCTCAACCTCCTATGCTCCAGTGAAAAACGTCTCAGCCTATCCAGCCTTTCTTTATAATTGAAAACTTCCAAAACCGGCAACATCCTGGTAAATCTCTTCTGAACCCTCTCCAGCTTGATAATATCCTTGCTATAACTGGGCGACCAGAACTGGACACAGTATTCCAGAAGAGGCCTCACCAATGTTCTGCAGGAAGAATAAAAAAAAGTATTGCTTAAACAGAGAAAAAGTGCAGAATTCCAAGGTACAGAGAGATGTAGGTATTTTAGTGTATAAGACACAAGACATTTGTATGTAGGAATAGCAGGTAATATAGAAGGCTTATGGAGTGTATCCTATATTAGAAGAGGAAATGAAAATAAAAATAATGTTTAGCTTCACCTATATAGCATTGGCAAAACCACATCTCAAAAACTATGTGCTGTTTTAATATTTTTATTTACTGTTACTGTTTAAAAATCAGGGGTCACCTATTTAAAACAGAGATGAGATGAATTTATTTCTCTCACAGGGTTGAGAGTCTTTGGAACTCTCCTTGAAATTGTGGTGGAAAAATAGTACTTGAATATTTTAAGACAGAGATAGATAGAGCCTTGTTAAGAAAAGGGTGGAAGGTTATCAGGGAAAGGAGGAAATGCGGATTTGGGGTTACGAACAATTCAGCTATGACTTTGTGGAATGGCAGAGCAGGATCAAGGGGCTGAGTGGCCTCCTCCTGTTCCTAGTTTGTAGGTTATGTATTAAATGTCCTTTATCAATGCACATTTGTTGCTGCTAACAGACTCCAGTCAATAAGCAACCTTGCACGATATTTACAGACTAGCTTTTAGATTATTTTTTGAATAAACCCAGTTTAAAACGAGTAATTAATCTGTTTCAAAAACAGGTTGCACATCATTTATGCCACAGTGCTAGGTTATTAAGTGGATAGTGTAATACAGTGAGAGTATTTGATTCTTAAGTTATTAAATTGAAAAATGTTAGCATTACATATTTGCTATCAAATTTGTTTTGGCTTGGAACCTCCACAACTGCCTCCAAACTATCTGCCTTAATCATCAGGGATTACCTAAATTGAAGTTATTATTTGTCAAGTAACAACAGTTTTACTGAGTAAATATGACTGCATTGCCTAAAGATAAAATTTCTCCAATCAATAACACTGAAATATTATGGGGCCCTCTTGTGGTGATGTCATAGTGTCCCTACCACTGGACCAGGAGGCACAGGTTCAAGTCCCACCTGCTCCTAAGGTGTGTAATAACACCTCTGAACAGGTTGATTAGGAAAGCTATTATGATCTTGCTTATTATGATTTTCAAAAAGCTCCCCACAAATAAAAGGACCTCCTTGCATACAAAAATTCAAAAGATTTATACCTAATGGTGTCCCATTAACTCTCAAATACTTGGCAGTGTATCATAGAATTATTAGAAATATTCTGACTTATGTATTTTAAATATTATAACATGGATCTAGAAGGGAACACCCCAAACTGCGGACCTCTCAGGTGAGGAGGAATGCAATAGCTTTGCTTCGTTATTCACCTGTTCCCTTGGTTGACCACAACAAGGTTAATTTACAAAGGATCCCCTCCCTTGTGGGTACCTTTCTCCCAGACCAAATGAATTTATGTTTAAAGAGGTGTCAGTTTAACCACGCTTTCTTGAGTGAACAAGCTAATAATCATAAGAAGAAACAATAATGCAATGTACATATGCACAGATTCGAAATGAGGAGTAAGTCCATAAAGAAGATTAAAGTTTAAAAATATGTGAGTCAGTCTTTGGGTTGTTTATAAAGAATAAATCGGAGTATGTTAATAGTCAAATAGTCAATTTTGGAATCTTGGCTTTGCGGGTTAAATGAAATTCTTTCATCCAGTTTCCTTTTGACTGGCTGGCTGACTAGTAGTCTTCAAACATTCAGAGCACTTACTGCAAAGCAGGGGTCATTAATGTTTGATAGGTTCAGAGGTGACTCAAGTTATGATCATGACACATGGAATCTGTATGTTCATGTTAATCATTGCATCAGCTGGATAAAAATTGGTTTCACACCAAGGAATATAAGCAGCTGGAAACATTAGTAGATCATTTATTCCTTCAAATCTATTGGGCTGACTTGTAACTTCCCTCCATATCTACACAGACCAGTCTTTACCCTATGTTCCTTAATACCATGAGATAATAAAAAGGCTTCAGATGCTATAAGTGCCACATGTCTTGGCAGGCAGCAACAGCCACACTCAGCTGCCTTACACTGAGAAGGAACCCTCACTTTGAGCATCAAGGTGGATAAAGACGATAAGCGAGCGTGCGAAGGAGTGGCTGCCAAGGAGAGACCACTGGGGAAGGGGAGAGTTCCACTTTGTAAGTTACAGTCTCTATCTTTCCTCCAGCCTCCCTGGCACTCTCAGCCACAGGCTCTGTCTATCCCTCAATCCCTGGCCTCCTCTCAAACCCCTTGTTCATTCTCAAACATTGGAAAGGGAAGCAAAGTATGCAACACATATGCATTTCCAGAGAAGATTCATTGGACTAATATTAGATATGAAAGGACTGTCTAATAAGGAGAGGTTGAGTAGGATGGGCCTGAGCTCATTGGAATGTGAAGGAATCTTATTGAAACTTTTGCAACTAGTAGAAATAGTTTCTCTACAATTTCTCTACCATTTCCCTTAATATCCAGAAAGCTTTGAACGTATCATTCCTTAATCTTGTAACTTCTAAGAAACATAACTTTAGCTTGTGCAATATCTCGTCATGGTTTAGACCTTGGAATTCATGTTTTGTTCTGGTAAAACGTATACTGCACTCCAGGCCAATGTATTCTTCCTGAGCTACAATGCCCAGAACTGCTCACAGTATGTCTGTCATAGATTATCCAGGATCTTGTACAGTTGAAGTATGGCTTCTAACCCATTGTGACATAGTCCTCTTATCAGAAGAAAATGCTTCCAATAATCTTTTTGATTACTTTGTGAACCTGTCCACAACATTTTAATAATCAATGTATCTACCCCTGCCCCTCAAATCTCTTAGGACCTGCTAAAGGGATCTTAATCATTTACAATGTATTTTGTTTTATGAAAAAAACAAATTAGAAGCAGATGTAGGTCACTTAGCAACCTCAAGCCTTCTCCTCCATTTAATAAGTTCATGGCTGAAATATTTGCATTTCAAACTCCACATTCCCATCTCACCATGACACATTTGGACACCATCGCCTATCAGATATTTATCTACCTCCAGTTTACAAATATACAATGATCCTGCTTCCACAACTTTCTGAGGCAGAGAGTTACAAAGTTGCATAACTGTCTGAGAGAAGCAATAAAATCTCATCTCTATCCTAAAAGGGCAACCATAATCTGAAAAAAAAACCTACTTATTGATTCTCTGATAAGGGGAAACATCTTCTCCATCTGTCATGTCAAAACGCCTCAGAATTTATATGTTTCAATCATCTCTTAAAATCTTCTAAGCTCCAATAGTTACAAGCTTAGCTTTTCCAACCTTCCTTCATTAGACGACCCCATAATGAACCCACAATTCCATTAGGGAGGGAATTCTAGGATTTTGAATGATTAGTGATATATTTCAAAATCAGGATATTGAGTGGCTTGGTGGAGAACTTGATGGTGTTCTGATGAATTTGCTGCCTTTTTCCTTCTCAATGTAAGTGGTCATGGGTTTGGAAGGTGCTGTGAACGGTACTCAGATGAGGTCTCACTTGTGTTCTTTATAACTGAAACATATCATCTATTTTTATATTCAGTTCCCCTCCCGATAAATGTTAATATTCTATTATCTTTCCTGAAAGTTTGCTACACCTCATGTTAACTTTCTGCAAGGATGCCCAGATCTAATGATCACCATAAGACTATTATTAATTGCCTTTAAAACTCATCTGGTTCACTAATGTCCTTTGGGGAAAGAAATTGTCATCTTCAACTTGTCTACATGTGACTCCAAACCCACAGCAATGTGATTGACTCTAAACTGCCCTCTGAAATGGCTGAGCAAGCTCCTCAGTAGTATCAACCACTAGAAGGGAAAAAAAGAATGAAATCAGATGGCACTAAGCAAGATACCAGAAATGACAATGGCACAAATAGACCTATCAACCCTGCAAAGTCCTCATTATGAACACCTGGGGGCTAGTGCCAAATTTGAGAGAGCTGTCTCACAGACTAGTAAAGCAACAGCCTAATCTAGTCAAATACATAGAATCATACCTTACAGACAATGTCCCAGACACTGCCATCACCATCCAGTGGAATGTCCTTCTCTTTTAATAGGACAGTCCCAGCAGAGGTGGCAGCACAATATACATGATGTCAAAAAACAGCTGAAAAAGCCTTGAGCCCTGACAACATTCCGGTAATAGTACTGAGGATTTGTGCTCCAGAACTTGTCATGTCTCTAGCCAAGCTATTTTAGTACAGTTACAACACAGAAATCTAGCTGACAATGAGGAAAATTGCCCAGGTATATCCAGTACACAAAAAGCAGGACAAATCCAACCCAATCAGTTATCATCCCATCAGTCTACTATAGATCATCAGGAAAGTGACTGAAGGTGTCATCAACACTGCAATTAAACAGAAATGGCCTGATTACCAGTGCTCAGTTTGGGTTCCACTAAGGCAGCTCAGCTCTTTGCATCATTACAGCCTTGGTTCAAATGGACAAAAGAGCTAAATTCCAGAACTGAGTTAGGGCGATTGCCCTTGACATCAAGGCTGCATCTGACCAAGTATACCATTAAGGAGCCCTCAAAAAACTGGAATTAATGGTAATTGGGAGAAAACTCTCTAGATTTAAGTCATGCCTGGTACAAAAGAAGATGATCGTAGTTATTGGAATTCAATCATCTCAGCTTCATATCATCACTGCTGGAATTACTCAGAGTTGTATCCTAGGCTCAATGATCTTCAACTGTCACATCAATGATTTTCCCTCCATCATAATGCCAGAGTGTGGAAGTTCCCTGATGATTGTACAATGTTCAGCATCATTTATTGCTTTTCAGAACTGAAGCATTCCATTCCAAATGCATCAACACCTAGACAATATCCAATCTTAGGCTGACAAATAGCAAATAACATATGCACAAGTGCCAGGCAATGACTATCTGACCATCAACTCTTGATGTTCTGTGGCATAGCTATCACTGAATTCCCCACTATCGATATTCAGGGGTTACCATTGACTAGCAGCTGAAGTGGACTAATTACATAACAATTCTGGCTTCAAGAACAGCTCAGTGGCTTGGAATGCTGCAGCAATACAGCAGTCTCATTCAATGGATGGGAATCAGAAAGCGTCCCAAACAGATCTAGAGCCAGGCAAGGTTGCCCACTCTGTCCTGCCTTATTTTTGTGTTGAATACAGCCTATGTTGAATCCATTAGCAAGCATGTGACTGAGAGGTACATCTAATCCAGGCAGAAAAGGCTTATGGGTGAAAGCCTCCCTGTACATGGATGATGTCACAATTTTGTGCTCAGATCTGCTGACAGTGTGCAGACTCAATAGCATCTGAGACCAGAGGCAATCAAGGCAAGGACAAGGTCATGTTCTTTGGGAACTGGACCGACTGATTATTTAACCTCTTTACCATCAGGTCAGGGTGCAGCATGGTGACTCAGCAGTTAGTACTGCTGCCTCATAGTGCCAGGGACCTGGGTTCAATTCCAACCTTGGATAGCTGTCTGTGTGTAGTTTGCACGTTCTCTCTGTGTCTGCATGGGTTTCTGCCAGGTGCTCCGGTTTCCTTCCACAGTCCAAAGATGTGCAAGTTAGTTGAATTGGCCATGCTAAATTGCTCAAAGCATTCAGGTATGTGTAGGTTAGGTGCATTAGCTACAAGAATTACAAGGTTATAGATGGAATGCTCTTCAGAGGGTCAGTGTGGACTTGTTGGACCGAATGGCCTGTTTTCACACTGTAAGGATTCTATAATTGTAAAGTATGTCCAGTGACTTCCTAAAATCCTGTCCACCATTAACAATTCGCAAGTCAGAAGTGTAATAGAACACTCTCCATTTTCCTGGATGCTTACAGCTCCAATAACACTCAAGAAGTTTGATAGAATCCAGGGCAAAGCAACCCTTTGATTGGCATCAGGTTCATGAACATTCACTCCCTCCAACACCAATGCTTAGTAGAGGCACCATGGACCATTGTAAGATGCAATAAAACAACTCACCAGAGCTCCTTCGGCAGTACCTTCCAAATCCACAATCTCTGCCATCTGGAAGGACAAGAGCAAAAAAGTTATGAGTACATGACAATTTGCAAGTTCCCTTCTAACCCATTCACAATTCTGACTTGAAAATATATCAGTTTCTTTGATGTTGCCTGGTTAAAATCCCAGAATTGCCTCCTGAATGGCATTATTCATGTACCTACACCAAATGGATTGCAATGTGCAAGCAGACAGCTCAGCACCATCTTCTCAAAGGAAACTAAATATAAAAAACACACACCAGGTTATAGTCCAACAGGTTTAATTGGAAGCACACTAGCTTTCGGAGCGATCATGATTTGGAGATGCCGGTGTTGGACTGGGGTGTACAAAGTTAAAAATCACACACCAGGTTATACTCCAACAGGTTTAATTGGAAGCGCACTAGCTTTCGGAGCGACGCTCCTTCATCAGGTGATTGTCAGGAGTGTCGCTCCGAAAGCTAGAGCTTCCAATTAAACCTGTTGGACTATAACCTGGTGTTGTGTGATTTTTAACTTTGTACACCCCAGTCCAACACCGGCATCTCCGAATCATGGAAACTAAATATGGACAATAGGTGCTGGTTGAGCCAGTATCTCATGAGAGAATAAAAGAAACTGAGCTCTTCAATCTCCCATCATTTCGGCAAGTGGATACTTTTTCAGAGAATAGAATCATAGAATCTCTACAATGAGGAAACAGGCCTTTTGGCCCAAAAAGTCCACACCGACCCTTCAAAGAGCAACCCGCCCAGACCCATTCCCCTATATTTACCCCTGATCACTGCAACTAACCTACACATCCCTGAACACTATGGTCAATTTAACACAGACAATTCACCTAACCTGCACAAATTTAGATTGTGGGAGGAAACCAGAGCACCCAGAGGAAGCCCACACAGACACGAGGAGAATGTGCAAACTCCACACAGACAGTTGCCCAAGGCTGGAATTGAAGGGTCCCTGGTGCTGTGAGGGAGCAGCGCTAACCACTGAGCCGCTGTACCACCAATGTTTTCCTATATTGTACTTTATTTGCCACATCTTTGCTTACTCAGTCTATTGATATCTTTTTTTTAAGCTTTATTGTGTCCTCTTCACACTGACTTTTCTATATATCTTTATGTTGTCAGAAAATTTGGAAATTGTATCTTCTGTCTCTCCATCTCATTCATTAATATAAATTACAAACTGTTGAGGTCACAGTCCTGATTCCTGGTTTCCCTCTATTACTTTTCAAAGAGGACCCATTTATTGCTGCTTTGTGTTAACCAGCCAATCTGCTGTCCACCAGCAATATATTACCTGCCCCACCAAGTGATTTGTTTTCTGCAATAATCTTTGATGTGGCACCTTACTAAATGCCTTCTTAACATCTAGTACAGTCTATTCACGGATTCCTTTTTATACATAGTGTGTTACCTCCTCAAAGAAGTCCAACTGATTGGTCAAACATGATTTTCCATTCCCAGCATCATATTAACTGTGTGTGATAACCTTGAACTTATCCAAGGTAATTATCCCCATGATAATTTTTAAAAATAATACCTTTTAATATCTTTCCCATGACAAATGTTTAGCCAACTGGCCTGTATTTTCCTGCTTTCTGTCTCCCTCCCTTTTTGAATAAAGGGCTTAAATTCACTATCTTCTAATCTACAGAACTGTCAGCAAATAAAGGGAGTTTGGGAAAATTAAAAATAATTGCAACAATTATCTCACCAGTCACTTTTTTTCAGACCCTAGGATAAAATGTATCAGTACTCATGCACATGTCAGCCCACAATTCCATCAATTTAATCAGTTCAACTCCTATGGTGTTGTGATTTTCTTCCTCCCTTCAATTTAGAGTCATAGAGTCATAGAGGCATACAAAACATAAACAGACCCTTCCATCCAACTCACCCATGTCGACCAGTTTCCCAAACTACACTAGTCTCATTTAACTGTATTTGGTCTGTATCCCTCCAAACCACTCCTATCCAATGTATATGTCCAAATGTCTTTTAAATGCTGTAATTATACTCACCTCTACCACTTCCTCTGACAGCTCGTTCCACATGCGTACCGCCATCTGTGTGAAAAAGTTGTTCCTCAGGTCCCTTTTAAATCTTTCCCCACTCACCTTAAACCTATGCTCTCTAGCTTTGCACTCCCCTACCCCTGGAAAAAGACCTTGGCTCTTCACCTTAGCTATTCCCCTCTTGATTTTATAAACCTCTATAAGGTCACCCTTTATCCTCAGAAACTCCAGGGAAATCAAACCCATTCTATCCAGCCTCTCCCTATAACTTAAACGCTCTAGTCCCAGCAACATTCTTGTAATTTTTTTCTGCACCCATTCTAGTTTAACAACATCCTTCCTATTGCATGGCAACCAGAATTGTACACAGTATTCCAAAAGTGGCCTCACTAATATCCTATACAGCTGCAACATAATGTCTCAACTCCAGTTCTCAAAGCTCTGACCAATGAAGGTAACCGTGCCAAACACTTTCTTTGCCTCCCTGCCCATCAGTGGAACTTTCAAGGTACTATGTACCTTCACCCCTAGGTCCCTCTGTTCAACAACACTCCACAAGACCCTATTGAACACATTTTTTCAAATAATATTAATGTGTCACAGACCTTCATCACATCTATCAGTTCCCTTTTCCAAACCAACTGCTAAATTGTCATAGTTATAGAAATCCACAGAGAGAAAGTGAGTACAGCAGATGCTGAAGATCAGATCGAAGAGTGTAGTGCTGGAAAAACACAGCCAGTCAGGCAGCATCTGAGGAGCAGGAGAATCGACGTTTTGGGCATAAGTCCTTCATCAGGAATTCGGGCTTCTTGATGTCTTCCTGATGAAGGGCTTATGCCCGAAACATCGATTCTCCTGCTCTTCGAATGCTGCCTGACCTGCTGTGCTTTTCCAGCACCACATTCTACAATAGAAATCTACAACACAGGAAAAGACCCTTCAGTCCATGTTGCTCCATGCTGATCAAAAACTATTCCAATCCCACTTCCTCAGCACTTGGTCCATTGCCATGGCCTTGCAACTGCAATTTCAAACACTTTTCACCCAGCCTTATGAGGCAATCAGTTCTAGATTCCCCACCATCCTCTGGTAAATGCTCATAAGTCCACCTCTGCACCCGCTCCCAGTGCTATCACATCCCTCCGAACCAGTTACATTACCCTTTTCAATATGTTAGCTGATTTCCTGACTTATTACTGCTTCTGTGATGTTACTTGTATCTTCAACAATGAGGACTGATGCAAAATACCTGTTCATTTGTCATTTCTTTATATTCCATTAATTCTCCAATCTCATTGTTTATCATACCAACACTAACTTTTTAAAACTCTTACTCTCTGATTTTATTTTTCTGGCTTGTTAGTGTAACTATTCCTTCATTATTATTTCGATGTTCATTGTTTGCTTTCTTCATATTCCATCCACTTCAACCTAGCTTTGTACACTTGTATGCCTTTTCTTTTAGTTTATAACTATGTTTTCAATTTCTAGTATACCATGTCTCTTGGAATAATTCTTACTTATTGGAATGGATCTGTTGTGTTCCTGAGTCTGCTAGCCAGTTGATTGTCAGAACACAATGCAGGATAATATAAAGCAGCCATTAATAAGTACAGGAAATGTCTGTATGCTGGATATTTAAAATTGTACTCCTGTATGGGATCACATTCGTAAGTATGAGCATTTGTAATTCTGACGTTCATAAATTGGGGACTTCCTGTATTCTGTGCATTCTGAAATATCATTTTAATATCTGCTATTCTACTTCCATATTCCTGAAACAGCTCAAAACATTTCACAGGAGTATTGGTAAACAGAACTTTATATTAGGAGACAAGGAGATATCGTGACAGCAATGAGGTAACTTTTAATTAGTCCTTGAAGTAGGGGAGAAAGCTTAAGAGACAAATATAAAAGAATTGCAGAAGTCAGCACCTAGGATGACTGCTGATGGCAAGTCAATTGGAATCAGGAATGCCTAAGATGTTAGTTGGAGGGGAGCAGAAATCGTTCAGGAGGTCATTGTAGTCACAAGGGGGGATGTGATCATGGAAGAATTGTAAATCATGTGCAAAGACATTAAAATTGAGACATTGTTAGAATGGGAGCCCATGTAGGCTAATAAGCACTGGAGAAAAGTAAAAACATTCAGAAAAGTTACAACTTTCAGGGACTTATCAAGGTGTTCTATCATTGAAAACAAATCCAGGTTCTATTCATGCACAGTGGCACATCTAAACTGCATTTTGCAGTCCCCCTATGCATTTCGGACTGTTGTGGCACCTGGCCATGGAAGCTGGCCTGACCTTATATAAGATGTATTAATAAAAATCACTCAAGGTAGATCTCAATTAATGGACACACAAATATACAATTCACAGAACTCCATGCTATAGAGTCATAGAAATGTACAGCATGGAAACAGACCCTTCAGTCCAACTCATCCATGCTGACCAAATATCCCAACCTAATCTAGTCCCACTTGGCCAGCATCCAGACCATATCTCTTCAAACCCTCATATACCCATATACCCATTCATATAGCCATCCCAATGCATTTAAAATGTTGCAATTGTACCAGCCTCCACTACTTCCGCTGGCAGCTCATTCCATATACGCAGCACCCTCTGTGTGAAAAAGTCGCCCCTTAGGTCTCTTTTAAAACTTTCCCCTCTCACCCTAAACCTATGCCCTCTAGTTCTGGATTCTCCCCACTCCAGGAAAAAAGCCTTTGTCTATTTATCCTATCCATGCCCTTCATGATTTTATAAGCCTCTATAATGTCACCCCTCAGTCTTTGAAGCTCCAGAGAAAACAACCCCAGCCTATTCAGCCTCTCCCTATAGCTCAAATCCTCCAACCCTGGCAACATCCTTGTAAATTGTTTCTGAATCCTTTCAAATTTCATAACATCCTTCCAATAGGAAAGAGACCAGAATTGCATGCAATATTCCAAAAGTGGCCTAACCAACATCCTGTACAGCCACAACACAACCTCCCAACTCCTGAAGTCAATACTCTGACCAACAAAGGAAAGCATACCAAACGCATTCTTCATTATCCTATCTACCTGCATCTCCACTTTCAAGCAGCTATAACCTGCACTCCAAGGTCTCTTTGTTCAGCAACATTCCCTAGGACCTTACCATTAAGTGTATAAGTCCTGCTAAGATTTGCAACACAATGTAACAATTTGTATTTACCTCAATTAAACTCCATTTGCCACTCCTCAGCCCATTGGCCCATCTGATCATGATCCCATTGTAATCTGAGGTAACCTTGTTTCACTGTCCACTACAGCTCCAATTTTGATATCATCTGCAAACTTACAATGTTCACTTCCAAATCATTTATATAAGGGACAAAAAGTAGTGGACCCAGCACTGATCCTGTGGAACTTCACTGGTCACAGGCCTCCAGTCTGAAAAACAACGCTCCACCACCACCCCCTGTCTTCTACCTTCAAGCTAGTTCTGTATTCAAATGGCTAGTTCTCCCTGTATTCCATGAGATCTAACCTTTGCCAACCAATCTCCCATGTGGAACCTTTTTGAATGCCTTACTGAAGTCCATATGGATCACATCTACAGCTCTATCCTCATCAACCCTCTTTGTTACTTCTTCAAAAAACTCAGTCTTTTCATTCCAAGACATTCAGGGAAACCCTGCAGAGGACTTGTTTTTTTTCCTCATCTAGTTAGGAGTACAATTGAAACTTTGCACACCAAACACACACTTCCACCTGTGCACTTTACATTTGGGATGGGATTAAGCCAACACCAGCTTGAAATATTTTTTTAAAAACCAGCCTGTTCAGGCAATGTTTTAACACAGTTCAGGAGCAGGGGGATTTGAATCCGAGTCGGGTATTCTAAAGACAGGGACAGTACCGCTGTACTACACGAGCCCTTACAAACAACACTGAACATTACCTCAGCACATACCTGTTGGGTGAGTGTGTAACCTGATACCTCTGCTCTTACGAGAGCCCGCCGCTCTGTGGGGAGCTGATTGGTGGGTACGCACGTCACTCTGTTGGGGAGCGGGTTTCTGATTGGTGGGTTGTGTTGTCAGTCACGGTGGAGGGTGATGAACCCGCTGTCGAAGGGGAGAGAGTGATAGAAGTGGCAGAATGTTTGGAGAGTCGGCAGGCACTGGGTGCGAGTGAGAACTGCAGGAGCCGGCGGATGCGGATCCTATATTGACCGCGCACACAGACAGATGCACACTCCCTGTCACCGTGTGGAGCAAATGGCCTGCGGTGCATTGAGAGGCAGTTTGGGCGGGGGCAGCTCGGACGAGCCTGTCTTCACGCAACTCAAGCCGGTGAGTCTTCAGTCGGAGGAGCAGCAGGCGGCGGTGGCGATGTTCGACAGCATGAAGAGTCCAGCGACCAGGATGCTGGCGGCGGACGACCTGGCTCAGGTACGACTCTCAAAGAGCAGCAGGAGGGGAAGGTTCTGTAAACTCACTCAGCTTCACTCCAACACGAGGAAAACTGTTCCCTTCAGTCCTTCGAAACCCAACAAAGTCATTGATATAACTGTAAAATTAAATAAACCCACCTTTGCAAAAAGTTACCTTGTGATACTCCAATGAGTTTGTAAAGAATGCTACTCGTTTCCACAGTGTATTGGCATCGGAAGGCTTTCTTTTTGCTTCTGGTTTGCAACTATTTCCTTTCATGTCCCTAACTTGTATTTATCAGTTACTCTGGTGTTTTTTTCTTCATGGAGGATTAAATGCTGCACGTTTGCCAGGATGAGCGCCTCCCTCCCGCCCGTTTTAACTTTTTTTTTTAAATAGCGTTTCATTGGAGTTTGGGATCCGCGAGTGCTGCTTGTTGTGAATGAGAGCGATGACAAGGAGAGGTGTGTAAACACTGCGGGGGTGAATGGCCAGCAGCTACAAGTTGTTGTGATCCTGAAGTCTCCTCCATGTCGACATTAGACTTTAGCTCAAAAACCCAACTATTGTAGGGGAAAATGAGAGACGTTTGTGGCTTCTCTCTTGACTGTGCTTGGACTTAAAGGCATAGGTTTTAAATTCATCTTTTGTTCAACAGAATTGTGTAGACTTGGGTCATGGTATAATTTGTATGTTTTAATGTAAATGAATTTGAAGAAATGATATTTTAAGAATTCCATAACTACATGCCCACTTCCTCCCAGTTACAGGTGGGAGTGGCTGTGTCTTTGAAATTGCTAGCGTTGGAATGGGTAAAGTAATCGGGTGTGTGGTGGGGGCTGCGTGTTCTCTGTTAAGTACGGGGAAAGATAATGTGCAGTATGCACCAGGCGTGGGTGAGGATGTGCTGTATTTTTATTTTTGAATTATTTTTTTTTTGGTCGGTGGGTGAGGGCCGCAGCTGGTTTAGCACTTGCCATGTCGCGTTCAAGCATCTGACTCTCTCCTCGCCTGTGGAGCGAGTCATTGAGACAAGAAAAAACTTCCCAGCACTTTGAAATTCTCCCTGAGCCACTGCACCGAAAATATGCTAACGACAGCTGGAAGGTCTATAATCAGAAAACTCTGAACCTGTGGCCAATCCCAAACTTTGTAACTTCTTTTTCAGGAGTTGATGGGATCTGAATTTGCTGCATAGTTCTCTCTCAATAATTGATCAGATTTTCCACGAGTCAGCTGATTATTATCAGCGGGTGGGGGGAGGGATTGCTCAAATATTTGGCATTATTGTGGAGTTTTTACAGATGAAGGGGGAATGTAGCATTTGTATCTTCAACAGCAATGAGCTTGATGAATATTTCCCTGATGACTCTGAACATTCACCAGCCCGAGGCTGTAATGATCTGTGTCTAGCCATTACCCAAAGGTGTTTTCTATTTAAGACATTTTGATCTGTTTTGGAAAATATTTGAGCAACTGTTATGCAAATATTTTTCGCTCATGGAATATAGAACCTTATTTCACTTCTACGCTATAAAGTTGTGATTTAAGTTTTAAAAATTCTATTAAAATACAATCTGTCTAGTGTAAATTGCACTTTAAATGGTAACTAACATAATCCTGACAAATTATTCCTTCAATATTTTTGTCAATGGTTATTACAAGGGTGAAACAATATGGGTATATAACCTTTTCAAGCCTTCCTCATTTTCAAGTTTTGTAGTTCAGAAAAGCAGAGAAAATTTGTAAAGGAACAAGATGCAGCTGGATTAGGTTGCTGTTGTGAGAGTGCAGTGAAATGTTTCTGGTATGTTGGAGATTGCTGTTAATTCCTGGTACCAGTTTCAGATGACTCTACAATCCTTGCCAAACAAATGAAATGGCTAGATTTCCAAGCAATCAAAAGTTCATGTGAATGATCAACAAACTCCTTTTAAAAATATATACAAAGTAAAATGTGTACAGTATTGTTGCCAGATATGATAAATGTACTAATTGCTATGTAAGAAAAGCTGCACTTGAGACAACATGTTAAGTTTGTACAGTACTATTAATTCATTACTTAATGAAATTGGAAGTGAAATATAAAGTGTAAGATTGGTAACCATCATGACTCTGTTGTGTAACTCAGTTGGTGCTGATGCAGTCTATAAATGCAGTGCTAAATCTTTTATAGTTCTATTGGATTTCAGCTTCAACAGTGATATGCCCACCATTATTCCACTAAAATCCTTGTCACAACAATGCTATCAGGGGAATCAGGTTAGCTTTAACACTTCCACTGATGTCACTGAGATGCCTGCCATGTCAGGAACAGCCACTGATCTTCAAGAATGTTATGGATTGTGCTTGAGGCTTGCTCAGTGCAAAGCTTTTTCATAAAAAATGATTATGAAGGTGAATTTTGCCAAAGTTAACCTAATAACTTACTGCAATGTTTGTAAATCTAGTCATAAGATTTCTCCCATAAGTTATGAGTCTGTTCAAGGGTACAGAGTTTAGTTTTAGATTATATAAATATTGCTTCATGTTGTCATTGCCACATTTTCATTCCAGAATTTGAGGAACTGAAAAACAAAGCATTATTTTTGTGTCAGTGTGCATATTTATGAATTTGAAGTTAACTTCTCATAATTACTGTTTATAAATAAATGTGTTAGAGTATGGAAAGAAGAGCATTTAAAACTCCCAGAGCAAGACAAGTAACAAAAGTGGCCAAGAAGGCATATGGGAGGTTTTGCTTTGTTTTCCAAAGTATCATGTAAGAAATAGGAAGTTTTTGCTGGAGCAATATATAACACTGAAGTAGTACATTCAGCTCTCCTCATTCCATTGGAGGGAGGATGTGATCATATTAGACAGGATTGTAGATCTCCTCTGAACCCTAACTTTATAACTAAAAATCACTGTCCCTATGTCAAAATCCTGGCACTTGCTTCTCGGCAACACTCGGTGTACTGTCATTAGATGAATTACAATGGTTTAAGAGTGTGGCTAACTTCCACCATTTTTTTTCAAGAATAATTAAGACAGCCAACAAATGCTAACAATGCGAGCAAATTTCACATCCCAGGAAAGAGGAAAAGTAATCGCAGTAATGTAGAACTTCAACTAGGAGGAAAGGTCAGAGAAACTGATGTTTTCTTTTGGAACAAAGTGGTGTGACAAATAATTGAGATGTTTTTTAAAAAAGCCTAGAACCAAGTGGGAAGGACCATTTTTCAATTAATCAAGATGTTGATAATTGGGGGCATAGGTTTAAAGTAATTGGTAGTAGGCTAAATGGAATTTGGTAGTTAGTTCAGCAGAGAATGCAATAGTCTGGTATCCACTGTATGGAAGTGTGATGTAAATGGCAAAAAAAAAAACTATTCACGTTTTTTTTTAAAAGAAAGACTATGCACTTGGAGTTAAATAAACTATGTGGCTATGGACGAAGTGCTTGAAAGTGAGCCTAGACTAGATAGGTTTTTTTTTTGTTCAGTCTTTCTATGTTTCTAACTACATAATCAATCTCTCTTAACAGTTGGGGTTCCAGGTGTGATTATATAACTTCAGGGTGGAAACTTAGATTTTCAGCAGTTTGCCTTTTACTGTCCAATGGGGATTTGATTCTTGCCCCTCTTGGAGACTGACTGCTGCAAAGAATTGTGGTCTGGTTCATGAGGTCATTTTTGAAAGTTCAAAACTGGGCAACTGCTGTAGTTTAGTGTTTGTGCAAGTTTAAAATTCTTAACCTGAATGTTCAAATCTCCCTGTGGACTCAACCCCTCCCCTATCCGTCATCCCTTCCAACCTCCAACTTCTCCAAGACCTGTTCTGAGATCTATGTGACCGTCACTTCCGTTCTCTTATGCACACCATATTTTTGTTTCTCACTATTGGCTGTGCACGTCTCTTCTAAACGCTTCTGCCCAGTCAGCTCTTGTGCTTTCTCAAAGATGCACCTAAAAAGTCTTTTTGAAACAGAGACTTCTTGTGGAAGGCTTGACCGTATAGATGCTGTTTCTCCTACGGAAGAATCTAGAACAAGAAGGAATGTGGAACTCAGAATGTGGAATTGCCTGGTTAAGACATCAATTGAGTTGCCTGTCACTTTTTTAAATGCTGATGAGTGTGGGCCCAACCTACTCAATCCCTCCATCCCTGAGATTAGCCTAGTGAACCTTAGACTGCACTGGAGGCAGTCTACATTTCTTTAGATAAAATGACCAAAACTGTTCACTAATATTCTAGGTGTGGTCTAAGTATTACCTTGAATAGTTCCAGCAAATTCTCTCTCTCCTTTTTATAATACATTCCTCTTTGGGGGAAAAAAAAAAATCAATAATCTATTTGCCTTCCCTATTACCCCCTGAATTTGGATGCTGGCTTTTTGTGACTTGTGCACAAGGAGTCCCAATTCCATCTGTGAAGCAGCTTTCTACCTTTTTTAATAATATTCAGCTCTTTTGTTCTTCCTGACAAAGTGCATAATTTCCCATAATTAGCAGTGATGCCCTAATGGTAGTATTGCTAGAATTAGTCAGCAGGAGACCCAGGTCATGTCAAGGGATCTGGGTTTGAATCCCACCATGGCAAACCATGGAATTGAATTCAATAAAAATGTGGAACTGAAAGTCTATTGACTATGGAACCGTTGTCGATTATTGGAAGAAAAACCCACCTGGCTCGCTGATGTTCTTTAGGAAAGGAATCTGCCCATCCTTGCCCTGGTCAGGCCTACACGTGACTCCAGATCCAAAGCAATGTGGTTGACTCTCAACTACACTCATTTAATTCATGGCCCATTATAGACCATCTTCCTCACTGCTTGCTTTCTCACCTGTTTTTTTATGTCAACTGCAAACTTGGCAGTAATACATTCACTTCCTGCACCCAAGTGATTAATGTGTATTGTAAATAATTATGGCCCCAACACTGATCCCTGTGGCACAGGTTACCAGCTGAAAATACACCCAGTATCCCAACTACCTGTCTTTTTATCGATGGATGCTTCTTATGTAAATCCTGATTCCATAAGCTCATGTCTATAAGCCAGTTCTTGAGATTTTTGGTAAGTCAGTTTACTGTTGCTGAGGAGCGGCTCTGTATACCCCAGTGAAATGAATGTCTTTAGGTGACTAATTTTATTTGCATCTAATAGCTGACTTAAAATTTCTTTCATTTAAATTTCTCAAGTCTTCGAGCTATTTTTGAAAATCATCTTTCTTAAAGATTCTCATTCGGTATCTGGAAGTTAGTAAAACCCATTTATTATGAAACTAAGCATTTGGGACATGATGACTGGTTCAGTTGAGATTAGTGAAGAGGGGTTCATTGATTGACAAAGAGGTAGTAGCTGTTAGACGTCAAGCAAATATAAGCATTACAGAATATCTGGCTGATTTTCTTTTTAAAACGTCATCAGAAATAAATTCAGTTTTGGATTTGAATCAATCAAAGGGAAAGTATATCTTTCATCAGTCCTGATTACTATTCAGGACCTGTATAATATGGCTTGAATAAACATTTCTGCCAGTGATGTTCAAGTAATTAACAGATTTAACTAAAGGTCATTCACACAACTGTGTGCAAAGATGACTTAGTAAAAGCAACATGGAGAAACTAATCTAATTGGCATTGTGGTAAGAAATTGTATTGAGGGAATGCTATTATAAATGATATATGAATGTTTGCCCACTTTGCTGTTCCTTTCTTCCTTCTCCACTCAGTGTATTCCATTCAAAGTTATACAAGTTTGACAAATATCAGATGTATTCTTGTGTGATTGTACTCCAATTTTTTATTGAGGAAAAGCTTTTGAACTCTTCTAAACAGCAAAAACTTGAGCTGAAATAATCAGAAGGGCAGACATTCTTGTTTAGTATCAACTGTAACTGTATTTCTGTAATTCTTGTATCCAATATTGGGAAGGGGCTCCTTTTACACTTGTGTGGTAAATCGCACCTATATTACGTATGTGTAAATGATTATTATGCAGTACTGAAATGGGTTGTTCCACAAGATAGTGAAGCAACACTTCCAGATACTAATTTAGCAATCATATTTTTTCTGTTCACAATTAACATTTTCTAATTCTGTAAAAGACCAGTCATAATTTTCTCAGTCATAACGTGGCTAGATAGTTAGTTCTGTTTTAAATGTGTTTCTGCATATTTTTATCCCTTTGTTTCAAAGTTGTTTACTTATTGGGATGGAAAAAGACAAATGAGCAAATAAGCCATTCAGGTAATACTCAACGTTTGTGGTTAAAGGTGAACTTACATACAGCTTTGTTTTAATAATCCTTTAGTCATATTGAAAATTAAGGTCATCCTATCTTATGATTTTCCTTCTTCACCATCCATTGGTTAGGCCACTTTTAGAATATTGCATTCAATTCTCACCTCTCTGCTATAAGAAAGACGTTGTGAAATTTGAATGGGTACAGAAAGGATTTAGAAGTTACTAGGATTGAAGGCTTTGTACTATAGGGAGAGGCCGAATAGGCTGGGGCTATTTTCCTTGGAGCGTCAGTGGTTGAGTGATGACCTTGAAGAGGTTTATAAAATAAGGGGCATGGATAGGATGAATTGCCAAAAAATCTTTTTTTCCCGGGCAATGAAGTCCAAAACAAAAGTTTTTGGGTGAGAGGGGAAAGATTTAAAAGGGATCTGAGGGCAACGTTTTCACAGAGGGTGGTGCATGTATGGAATAAGCTGCCAGAGGAAGTGGTGGAGACTGATACAATTACCACATTTAAAAGGCACCTGGATTGGAATATGAATAAGAAAGGTTTAGATAAATATGGGCAAAATGCTGGTAAATGGAACTAGATTAATTTAGGATATCTGGTTCAACATGGATGGGTTGGACTGAAGGGTCTCTTTCTGTGCTATACATCTGACTCAATGACTCTAAAATGCATCAGAAAGCAGTCTTAAGTGAGAAAGAAATGAAAAGCAGCTAATGTTTTGGTTCATGTAGAGCAGCAATAAACACTTAGGATTTCCTAAAACTGTCAAAGATAAAATTTAATCTAACAAATTTCAGGTCAGTTAAAACTGCAAAATTATTTTTAACTTTTTTTAAATCTTTATCTCTGTCCATCACTGCTGTTTTACATGGCCATTTATATGTCATGCCTTTTACCTATGATCTCTATCTCATTCCAGGTGATGTAGTATTTTTTTTAAAGTACATATGACATTTAATAAACAACATTATCAATTTGTTTGAGTCTCCATGACATTCTTTTTACAAAAAAAGAATGTGGATAAACTGGATTGCTTTTGCAGAGAGCAGATGCAGACCTGAGGGGCTGAGTGGCCACCTCCTTTTGTGCTTTATTCTTCTATCATTCTAAGATTTAAAAATACTTCTAAGGCTTAATGAAAAGTGCAGCCAAATGTTCTTTTGTGACCCCATGAGTTTATAGTCTATTAGTTCATTCATCATTTTAAATTATTCTTCCATTGTTTTTGTTCCTGCATCTGTGTCAGCTTCATTAAACATTAACTTTAACATGCAGTAGTATTTAAAATACAGTTTATGGCATTCTTAAGTGACTGCACCTGGATAGATAAGTTCATCCTGTAATCTGAATTGTTTGCAGAATTGACATTTATACCAACTCTTCCAACTATATCTTAAGAGAAAAAGTTGGAAAGGTGAGCAATCTAAACAATTGTTTTTATTTATTGTTGTCTGTTCATACTTGGCAAATTTGTACATGTAAAATTCGCTGTTCAGGAAAAAAATTGATTTTAATTTCATCCTACATGCTATTTTCTGGTTGGCTTTTATATAGAGAAAATGTGAGCTTTGTTGAATAGTAAAATATGTATTTTCAAAATGGATTAACATTGTGATACAGCTATCACATGATAAAAGATGTTTCATGGTCTTATTTGGGAATTCCTTTTCAAACATCTTGCCTTGAAAGTTTATGCCAGTTTGCTGCAGGTTAGATGTCTGATTTGATTGTATTTAATAGAAGAACTGCTGTCATACATTTGTAGCAGTCATTAAATAATCTCTGTAGGTGTGATTTTTTTTCTTTTTTTTTAACAACTAGTTGCAAATTATATGATTCTTCTGTAGTTATGAGCATTTCTTACACTGCATAGTGAAGGGACCAGCAATTTAACTTGACACTAATGTCCTTTTTAAAATGCTGGTTCTTAAGAATGATTGATTTAAGTACATCAGATATCTCTCTTCAGATCTAAATTTCAATTTAAAAATGCTATTGTTTGTTATGGAAAATCATGTTGTTAGAAGTAGTGCCTATTTCCATGAATGTCTGCTTGTATTTTACAAACAACTTAACATTGCGTTCACAGAAGGTCTTAGTGACTTGGTCTGTCAATATATCCTTTGAGAGTTTAAGGTCAGAGCTACCCATCAGCTTATATGAGCAGATTCCATAGTATTAAATTGCCAATTACTAATCACTTTTTTTTTTCTTCACATGCTGGGGTTTGCGTCCACAAGTATTTCTGATATCATTATACTGATCTCAAATTCTTAATTCTCCAACCACGGCGCAAGCAATTGACTGCTAATTCTGAAATCCCACAGAGTGGTCACTTCAGTATGATTTATATTTTGCTTTGTGCTTCTGTGACTTGAAAGAGTTACCTTCCCAGTATTGGTTTAGAAAGGTAGTGGTTCAGATTTTACGCAAAGTAGTTCTGAGACCTTGATGTAGTGAACCTTCTCTCTCTTTTCTTCTCTCTTCTTCTTTCTCTCTCTTCTTCTTTCTCTCTCTTCTTCTTTCTCTCTCTTCTTCTTTCTCTCTCTCT
>NC_057715.1:26011241-26054800 GCF_004010195.1 Chiloscyllium plagiosum
TCTCTCTTTCTCTCTCTCTCTCTCTTTTTCTCTCTCTCTCCCCCTCCCTCACAAAGGTGTCCCAACGAACACTGGCGATCTATGCATAACTGTCTGCAGTATAGTCCTGTGCTACATGCAATTAGTCAAGCGCAATGATTCCATTCTACTCCTATGCTTCTAAATTCCCTGAGGTGGCTTGTTGAGATCAGAACCTTGAACTCCAGGATCTTAGACACCAGTCAATTTCCTGGGACTCTATTGCAGTGCCGCTTTGTCCAGAAAAGGCACATAGCATTGTGGGTTACCTTTGTTTTGAGGTGTGAAGATTATGGTTAATACGTAGTCATTTCTATGCCATCTAAATTTTGATACGGAATTCTCAAGTTTAAGTGGCGGAAATCTTCTGACTTAAGCCCAAGGTGTGGTTAGAATTCGTAAAACCAATTCCAGACACACTTTTTCTTTTAATGCTGAGCCGGTTTTTCTGGTAAGACCTTTTTTTTTTAAAAATCAACTTGAATTGATTCAGCTAAAGATCAGCTTCAGCTTCAGTTAGTCCAATGAAATCTGACATGTTTGTGTGATAGTGAATGCACACTTTCTCTGAGAAATGGAATTACAAATAATAGATTTTTGGTGATCAAAGCCTCTAAACTTTATTTTTATTTGTTGCAATGCACTTTGCATACAATTTTTCTTTTACACAACTATTTTAGATAGATAGTGTTCAGTCTAATTTAATTTTAAGAAAATTTGTCTGTTGTTTAATTGGAAACTGAATTAGCAGAATGTCTGCTAATTGACAAACCAATAATTGCATTACTTTAGCAAAGCAAAGAAACAAGGGCAAAGCTAGCAATAAAATTTCCTAAGTATTTAGCAAGATGATAATTCAGATCAGTGTTGCTTACTGGCTTTTGCATACCCTGGTCATGTTATTTCATGAGTGAAAGGAAAACTCACATTTGTATAGCGCTTTTCAAGACTACCGAATTCCTTAAACTACTTTTGTACTATCATCACTGTGGCAGTGTAGGTGAAAAGTGGCACAAGATAAGGTAGGTTATTAGACGCTGCCACCATAAACTAGCGAATGAGTTAAGACATTTTAAGGATTGTTATCTGCTTGAGCTTTTGGTCAATATGTAGCTTATTACTGATAGAAGGACAACTGTAACCAATTTACATTAAAGCAACTTGAATTTATAAAGTACCTTTCTTCTAATATAGCTAAACATCACCAGCAGCTTCTTAGGAGTATTATCAGATGACTTTTGACTCTGAGCTGCGTAGAGACATTAGGACAGGCGCAACACAGCTACTGACCGTGAAGATGACTCTTTCCCTTTAGTATTTAAGTCACAATATCCTGCTGATTTCTAGATTTGAGTTTTAAGCAAAGCAGTCTTCACATATCACACACAGCTGCAACTCCCTCTGTGTCAACCATTGACCTGGGCACTTTGGGTGCTGCACCATTTTCCCAGAGGTTCCATTTCCTCCCTCTGCATTGATTGATTGATTCTTGCCAATTGTTTTGTTTGTACCCAAAAGATTATTTATAGTGGCTGAAATTTGACTCCATTGTCAGCTACTTGATTTATCATTAGATATTACATTGCATTAATTTTCCCAACAGCAGTCTAACACATCCCTCTCCTCCTTGCTGTTTCTCTTTTTGATAAACTCCTGGGGCTCAGTTGAAACCTGGATCTTGATGTGAATACCTAGGTTCTAAACCTGTTGATGAAAGAAAAGCTTTCAGAATTTATAACAACTAAAAGAAATTCTTTGACCTCAACCATGGAGGTGAAAATCAGTTTCATTTCCAACAGGATTAACTGGAAGACTACACACGACTCGCAACGAATGATGTGTTCATTTTCACCTCTGTGTAGTCTAATGAATTTGGTAAATAATCAGTGTATACTGTTACAACATACATACACACCAAACTCTTGAATGTTAGCTAGACTAAGTATTTACAGGCCAGATGATATCCAAGTTAAATGGTTGCTTATTGAAACTTTAATCCTCTTAGCATCTGAGATCACAGCTGCTCTGGCATGGTTCTGATTTGCTAAAGTATTAAGGCATTGAATGACTCTACCCCAAATCAGTAATTGCTTCAAGCTCCAACTTGGTAATGATTTGGTAGTGTTTTTTTTTAAAATAATAGGCTTTTAAATTGCTGTGCCTTTTGTCTCCTCTGCACTTCATTTTAATCTTGGTAGTTCACCAGTGAAGCCAACTTAGATGCGCTTTGTTCTAGTACTTTTTAAAACTTTTTAAAATTTATTTTTCATCTTTATTACTTTTTTTTACTTTTTTATGCAGACGAGATGTGAGATGGAGAAGTATTTATCTCCTCAATCACTGCCAGCCCCGGAGGTGAAGAAGTATAGGAGGGACAGTGCCTCTGTGGTGGATGAATTTTTCCAGGATGAAAGAGCCTCCCCGTACAGCGTAAACATCAATGTGATTCTTCCTGATGTCACTTACCTGCGAACTGGCCTCTGTAAGCTGCAAAGATCATCCATGGTTCAGTCCCAGTCTGAAGCAGTTACTGCTTTTACACAGGCAAACAGGACCCTCACGACCCAGTCTTTACCAGAATTCACCAGCGTGTTTAACACCTCACAGGCGACCGATGTCAATGCCACTTTTATCAAACAGGAACTGCCCTCTCCTGAAATGCATCTGCCTGCATCCCCACAGCAAGGTCAGTTGTACCAGCTACTAAGCTCTCCAGACTTGGTAAGCATTCCTGGTAACACTTCTCTCGCACCAGGTAACGTGGCATGTATGGGAAACCTTACCAATCCTTCCGTGTCGGCAGGAATGACCAGCATGAGCACACTCTGCACGGTACATCCACAGACGGCAGTGAAACACTTCCACTCTATCTCAACAGGCTCGTTTGTGCCAGCGCAGTTCTTCCCGCAACAGCCCACCTACCTCCCACCTTCTCCACCAAATTCTGAACCCGGAAGCCCCGACAGGCAGCCAGAGCTAATGCAAAACCTGACCCCACCACCATCATATGCTGCCTCTATTGCCTGCAAGCTGGGCTCGCCCACAGCAGCCCATGCCCTTCCAGCAACACTGCAAGTAGGACAACAGAACACTCCACTGCCCAAATTTAACCGACGAAATAATCCAGAGCTAGAGAAGAGGAGAATTCATCACTGTGACTTTCCAGGTAATTCCTTTTAAGATTGTCCTGCATACATATTACATTGTATTACATAAAATATACATCTCAGAAATGGGTCTTTAGCACAACTAATCTTTGCCAGTGTTTATGCTCGACTAAAGCCACCTCCCATCTTATTTCACTTTTCAACATTTTTGTCTAGTCCTCATGCATTTATCTTGCTTTGCTTTTAAATTTCCCCAACTAACTCACACTCTAATCCTTGTGGCTGTGAGCTCTACATTCTTAACTATTCCCTCAGAGTAAAGAATTCCCTGTTAAGAACCAGCTTGTATTCATGGCCTCTGGTCTTGGTAGCCGTGATGTGGAGGAGTTGGTGTTGGGCTGGGATGAACAAGGTTTAAAAATCTCAACATCAGGTTATTAGTCCAACCTGTTGGACTATAACCTGGTGTTGTGTGATTTTTCACTCTGGTTTTGGTGTCATCCACAAATGTAAACATGGTTTATTTTTAATGATTAGATTATTTATAAGTGTGGAAACAGGCCCTTCGGCCCAACAAATCCACACCAACCCTCTGAAGAGCAACCCACCCAGACCCATTCCCCTACACCTAACACTATGGGCAATTTAGCGTGGCCAATTCACCTAACCTGCACATCTTTGGACTGTGGGAGGAAACCGGAGCACCCGGAGGAAACCCACGCAGATACAGATTGTGCAAACTCCACACAGACCGTTGCCTGAGGCAGGAATTGAATCCAGGTCTTTGGCGCTGTGAGGCAGCAGTGCTAACCACTTTAGATATAATAGTCTTGGCTTTTATTTTAGAAAGGAATTTAAGTTGAGATGAGCGAAATAAAACAGGAAAGATAATCCGTGCAATGCTTTTCCAAATAGTAATTTAAAGTACAATTGTTTTGGGAGTCCTGTTCATTGAAAAATTGATGGATGTCCTTTTAATGGTCGTTTTTTTTATATTAACCAATAAATCTATTTGAAAAGGATTTTTCTTGGCAATTAGCAAATGGGATTGGGATAACCTCATAGCATGGTTGAATTGTGTGGTTAACGATTTTGTTGGTCGGGTGTTATTGCTAGGATGTAGATATACACATTGACTTCATTACAATCTGGAGACTTCCACTGAACCACAAGCTATACAATGTGGAATTGCTTGCAGGGAGGGCTAAAATCATTCCTAATATGGCATTCAGATTGTGTTGTGGTTTTTTTTTTGGGGTAGTAATATTGTCTTAGCAGGTTAATAGCAGAAGGGGACTGAAATCAGCCTAAATTTTGCATACTGACTATTTGCTTTCAGTTCTTCAAGGCATTTAGACACTTTATGAAAAGAAAATTGTGTTTGAACTCTTGGTGCCCCTTATATTGCTTGCATTGATGGTTTTATTAAATTATATCTTGTAAAGGGATATTGGATTGTGCTAAATCTGTGATGTAATCCTTTCTGCTAGGAGATGTGAGATTGACTAAAATCCTAACTCTTCTTAGTTGAGTGGCTGAGCAGGTGTAAGAATGTATAGAGATTGCACACAATAGTAACCATCCTTGCCTATTTATGACCCTTAGTTTTGGTCTCCCTCTTCCCTGTGTGAAAGCACCTTTTTACAACTACCTAGCAAACCCATTCTTAATTTCAAAGATCTTCATTGCATAATTCCTTCTAAATGAAAGTCCTTTTTTATTTTATCATTCTTTTTCATTTGTTTGACTTTTTTTAATGGAGAGAGGTTGTATTGTAAGGAGTGTGGTATTTTTTTTTGTTTTATTAACCTGTTCAAATATGTCATGACATACCTCCAGAGAAGATGGGACTTGAACCCAGGTCTCCTGGTTCAGACACTACAATTTTGCTAGTAGTTACTAAAAATGTTTTTCTAATCAGTTTGTACAGATACACTGTACCTCCAGAGCAGATGGCAGTTGAACCCAGAGGAAGGAACACTACCATTATGCTCTAAAAAAAATAAGGTACAGGAGCAAATTAAGCCATTCAGAGGTAACATTTCAAGTTCAATATGTATGTTCTTTAGGTAATGTGGAACTTCTCAGAGAGACTATATGATGATATAGTTACTTGAATTCCTCCCTGTTTGCTACCTTGTGCAATGTTCTTCATGTATAGTGGGCATGCCAGGATTGAGTTAAAAGGGAACAATGTTTTCTCTTCTGGAAACCCAGTGCCCTGATGTATGTTAACCACAAGTACTCTCTCTTTTAATTCGGTAATTATTGGGGTTTTGCTCTTGAGACCAATGAATTGGCAATTATTATGAAATTGAAGAAAGCATTCAGAATAATGAGCATACATTCCAATGAATAAAGTGCTGTGTTGAAGTGAATTGTGATAATGCCTTGGGCATTTAACCCGTGGTTTCATCTGTTAATTCAATGATAGCTCCTCAGTTTTTATGGATTGTGGTGTCATTATCAAATCCACCATTTTGTTGCGCACACCAAAACGGTGTGGTGATCCACCTCCTTCAGCTGCTGCATTCCAACTGATCCATACAGTGTGCTTTAGGTAGGGAGCGCCAGGATTTTCTATATAATGCCAGTGAAGCATGAATAATCTGGCATGGAGGGGAGCTTGCAGGAAGTTGTAGCAAAATGGAATACCATTCTGCATGCTTAATTAAATTCTGAACATCTGGGGATTCAGCTCAGCAAAGTTTGTTAACACAGCTGTTCATGGAGCTGTATTTTTATCTCTTCAGATGTATGAATAGTCAAGTTCCATTTTTGAATGAGTGTTTGTTTAGCTTGACAGTTTTATGAGTACCTAAGCAACTTTCCAATGTTATTACAGGGCTCAAGTATTCTGTACTGAGTAGGTGAAAGGGGTTGTATGCATAGGTACAAAGTGAAGGGGTATGGAGATGTAGAGATTTGACAGATGGTACTGGCTGGAGGGGTTTAGGGGTCATTAAACCCATCTATAATTATCACAATCCCAGTGAATAGAGATGGGCCTTCAAATCTGATTGGGATTCAGGATTCTGGAGCTTTTGTTTTTCTTTCCACAACATCAGCTTTTAGTTTACTCAAAATTTAGAGCAAAGTAAAGTATTCTATTCTTTCACATTCAGTTCTGCAAGATTTTCTTAAATAGTCTACAGTGGTTTTTGTTGCACCACCGATGTCTGTCTGAGTCTATGGAATTGACTATCATTGCATCACAGCTTGCTAGTGACATAAATCACTGCTCCAGCAGTTTCAACACTGTAAAGCATCTACAATATCCAGGCAGATTTATTAATTGTACTGAACTCCATCACTAGTGTTCCTACACATGCAACAGTTGTATACTGAAAGTTTTACATTTGCAGGTTTTGTTGTGGTTTCCCAAGTCTTTTGTCACTTTTTAGAATTCGTGTGGTAGCACTTATTCTCTTGTCAGGCTTAAGTAATAAGAAATAGTCTCCTGTTCTCAGAGGACAGCCTGCAAAACAGGGATTTGCCGGTTATCAGCAAGCTGTTTTTGTTTTTCAATCTGCGGGAACGAGCAAAGACATCAAGGATTATCTCATTCACCCAGAGATATCAGATATGGATGATGATGATGCTATTACCTTGCCTCTATCATAAGAAACAAATTATTTGACAAACTAATGAGACTGAAGGTAGAAAAGTCACCAGTATCCAAGAGTTTTAAAAAGATGGGAAGCATTGGTAAAGAATTGAAAAACTCATTGGATTGCAAGAGGGTTCTAGTAAATTGCAAAGCCACTAATGTGACACCCTTATTTAATAAGGGAGAGAGATAGACAGCAGGACACTTATTTGCTTTCTTGTGTTTTTTTTTGCTTTCTCATTCTCTCTTCACTCTTTAGTCTGCTTTCTGATTCAGTATTCTGATTCCAGGGGCGGCAGATCACTGGGAACATTCACACATTAAATTATAAGGTTGCTGTATAAAATGGAGCAGTAGTGTTTCATGTTAGTGATTTATTTACATGTGTTGGTTGCCAGGCTGCAAATCATGTGCACATCTTTGTTTCTCCATCACCCCAGTCGTAATTGGTTTGGTTTGGTTTAGTTATACTAGTCACATTTGTGGTACTGTACCTTCAACTTTCATCTGTGGTTCAAACCAGGCATTTTTTCCATGCTGGTAAACTAATTAAAAGTGCAGGGCTACCATTGCTTTTGTATCAGAAAGGATCAGGTTTCCCTTTTGAATGATGAGTGTAAAGTACGGGCTAGCATCTTAAAATTCAGAGTTGCTCTTTTTCTGAGCGATGTTGCCAGGAGGAAGCAGAACATTGCAAGAACACTTGAAGCTAGTCGTATAAGTTTTTCTACTTTTGATACTTCCCATCTTTCTGCACAAATTGGTAGAACAGAAAAAATGAGGGGAGAAATGAAAGGTTGCCTGTTTTGTTGAATTGCCAATTCAAACATTGCAAAAGGACGTGATCAGCAAGGCAACAGATACATTTTTTTTTTAAAAAAGTCAATTTGTCATCTTTACTACTTGGAGTAAGGTGCCATTGAGTTTTAATGGAAAACAAAATATGAACTATGCCATAACTAGAAATTGGGTGGCATCAGTTTTGAACTTTTCCTTTTAGGTTGAATTGTAATTGAATCCTAAACCATTACAGCTTCGAGATTTGTTCAGAACCAGAATGATCTAACTTATTTGTGATGGTGACTGTTTGCCAAGATTTAAATCTCTATGGCATTCTTACCCTAAGGTAGAAGGTTGAGGAAAAGTCCTTACATGAGATGTGAGAGCATCGGAGGCTTCAGTGCAGTACAGAAAGAAAGCTGCATTGTCAGAGGCGCCACCTTTTCAAATGGTGTTAAGTTACTCCATCCCTCCTGTCTCAGGTGAATGTAAGCAATTTAATCCACTGGAGGAAAAACAGTGGAGTCCTGCTTGGTGCTCCTACAAGCATGTAACTCTGTGACCTGCTTTAGGCCTCTCAAATTTGTGGAAGATGTGCTATGAAAGTCAGCTTCATCTGCTTGCATTAAACAGTGACTACATCGGAATCTTATCTTAAAAAAACAGCTTGTTCTTTACTTCACGTCCAGCACCAAGAATAAAAAATAACTAAAAGGTTTCTCCCATATTTCCCATTTTGGAATTTGTTTAAAAATCTTTGAATGTTCATGTACCTTGCTATGTATTGATATTTAACATGCATAGAAAGTAAATGTACACTTTTTTTTTGTGGTTAGCTCACCATCCGTGTGCTGCAAGCTATACAGTCTGTTGCTGTCATGAGCAGTGTAAATGGGCAGTCAATAATACACATGAAAATTGACAGACGCTATAGGATCAAGGTGGGCAGGAGGCTGGAAAAAGACCACAAGCCAGGCAGCATCGGGAGGTGGGGAAGCATTTTGGGTGTTACCCATCTTAAGGACTGGAGGTGGGTATAGGGGGAGTTGCAGATAAAGGGGATGGCAGGTCAGGGTGGTGAAGTGGGGGATAGGTGAAGGCAGGTAGAGGGTATGATGTGGCTAGTCAATGTGAAGAATGAATCCGGTTTAGACAGGACTGGGAAGGTGGAGAGAGAGAGAACGCGGTTTTGAACCCTCTGGCCTGTCGGTCGCCTAGGCGGACGATGAGGTGGTGTTCCTCCAGTTTGCGGTTTGGTTCATTGTGGCAATGGAGGAGGCCAAGGATGGTCATGTTGGGAAGGGAAATTAAAATCGGCAGTGACTGGGATGTCAGGTCAGTCCCTGCAGACCTGGCTGAGATGCTCCGTGAACCGCTTCCTAAGTTTACATTTGGTCTCCCCGATTGTAGGAAAGACCACATCGGGAGCACCTGATGCCGTAAACTAGGTTGGAGGAGAGGCAGGTGAACGTCTGTCTCACCTGGAAGGACTGTTTGGGGCCCTGGGTGGGTTGGTGGTGTACCAGCAGGTTTTGCATCTTTTCTGGCTGTGGGGGAAAGGTACCTTGGAGTTCAGTGGGAGATGGTGGGTTAAGTGGTGCGATCCAAGGACTGTCAAAGGGAACTGTCCTTGGGGAAGGCAAAGAGGGGTGGAGAGGGGAGCATGTTCTTAGTGGTAGGGTCTTGTTGGAGTTGGTGGGAGTGTTTTAAGGATCAAGGTGGTCTAGTAGCTAAGTGTGTAACATTTACCAACCATAAAAGACGTAGCAGAAATGACTTCTAGACTATTCTGATCATTTGGCATCATGGTAGCCCACAAATCTACCAACACACTTAAACAACGACTAACGATCCAAAAGGATCCATTAGATGCTACCAGCAAAACTAACATAATTTACAAAATACTATGCAAGAACTGTTTTTTTAAAAAAAAATGCACTACATCGGACAAACTAGCCGAAACTTGTCACCAGGATACACTAACACCAACTAGCCACCAAAAGGCACAACCCACTATCCCTAGTTTCTATACATAGAGAAAGAAGGACACCACTTTGATTGGGACAACACACACCCTAGGACAAGCGAAACAAAGACGTGTGAGAATTCTTAAAGGTACGGCATTCTAACCAGAACTCCATCAATAAACACATCGATTTAGATCCTTTCTACCTTCCCTTGAAGAAAAACCCAGAAATGACATCACCCACCCTAAGAAACCAAGACTTATGACCCCCTCTCTATTTATACCACTTGCGCTTCACCCGAGACGCACACTGATGTTACCTAGTATGGTCACTAGGTCTGAAATGTCTGAAAACAATGTCTGCTTGCATACTTGTAGTCAACCTGAGCTACAAATCTTCTCCAATCGCTAGTGTGTAACAATATTCTGTGTGTAGATGAAACGTGCATTTAACCTTTTAATGTTCTGTTTTCTAGGTTGTTCTAAAGTATACACCAAAAGTTCCCACTTAAAAGCACATTTGAGAACTCACACTGGTAAGACTTTCTTTAAAATCTACTGTTTACTGTTCTTAATATCTTATGAGGGTATTTGGGTTTAAAATAGAGATAGCTGACATCTGAACTTGCATTGTTTTGATGTTTGGCATGTTATTTGAGGACAGCCCTATAGCACACTAGGAAATGAGCAACGATGCCAGAAATGCTGATGAGTGTGATCTACATAGACCCAGGGTGTACTTTTTTAAAAAATCAGAGCAGCAGTTCATTGGATGAAACAATGGTGTGCAACTACAAGGAGATTCATTACTTAAGGTTTTGGATGCTTGAGCCTATAGTATGTGGGTTTTCCAGAATTGCATTGTTTTGGAGGGTAGAGTCATAGAGATGTATAGCATGGAAACAGACGCTTCGATCCAGGCCAACCAGATATCCCAACCCAATCTAGTCCCACCTGCCAGCACCCGGCCCATATCCCTCCAAACACTTATTCAAATGAAATTGGATGAAGAGGTAGACTTGAGAGAAAATCTGAACTCCAATTTAACCGCAAATGCTTACTTTAAAAAGCATTCTTGTGACTTTTTGTTTATAGCATTTCAGCAGGAATTAAAATCTAAAAATGCTTCACTTTCAATGTTAAATTAGTAGAGAAAACACTGAAAATAGCACCAACCCCTATAATGCTCGCGAGAGCAGTGTTTTATGGTGCTAAGCCTTTATTGACAGTAAGGGCCTCAGTGTCCATAGACTTGCATCAATTGCAAGTTTTTGTTTCTTTAATTCACTTGGTCCGGTGAAGGTTTGCGTAAAGTGAAACTTTCTTATCACTGATATAGAATGGGTCACTACTTGCAATTCTCTATATCTACCCTCACAAACCATGAATTATTTTCAAGGTTGTCTCCTTTCTAGAGTAAAGAGTCATAACCTGTTCAGTCTTTAATGCCTCCTCACTTCAGGGAGGTTGGTGTGAAGTAGCTGTTATGGTGGTACACAGAAGGCTTTGCTCGGGACTCAGGGGAACACTCCCCTGACTCAGTGGCAAGTTTACAGTTAGCAAGGACGTAGCATCCTGCTACATATTAAAGCTGTAAATTTTAAAATGTAATAACGATGAGCACTTTCAGTTTTTTGCTTGGAAGGCAAGCCGTTGCTGCCTCCACACAGGTCTCCTGTAAAAAAATCTTCTCAATCCCATCATCAGTCATGTCTATAGTTTTTAAAAAGGATGTTGCTGGTTTAAGGTTTTTTTGGCTTACCTTCAACCAGTAAGTTTGCAATTGGTCAGATTGGAGCAGGAAAGGAGTTGATGAATTGAGTGAGATTGATCCTACCCAACCCTTGAGGTTTAACTCTAGTTTGCAATGGAGACACCAAACTGTCCCCAGGATTGCCACCTCTAGATTAAGCGTTGTCTGTTTTGGCTGTAGAAGCTGATTTTGGGACTGAGCCTTTTCACGGCTGGTATATTGGCTCAAGATTGACTTCTTTTTTCCTCCTACCAGTTTCTGCACTGGATAGCTTTTGAGAATAATGCACAATGGGTGATGGTGAATCAGTAGCCAGTTTTGCAATCTGCCTGATTTTCTTCTCCAATAACAGTGGTAAATGTAACTGTCCCAACCACATTAAGGTAATATTGAAGCATCTCAGGAGTATGACAAGTACAATACAGAGTGCACATTAATGTCCCCAGTTATTATTGAACAATTTTCAACAGTTACTAAATGTGAATAGCAAATTCAAATATAAATGTGATCCTGGATAATAGTTTCATTGTGACACTAACATGACAATCCAACTTGATCCAAATGAAAAGCAAATTCCCCATGAGTTTAGATCTGTCATATTTTACTCCTTTCTGCATAAGCTCTTAACCGCATATACAAATAAAAGTGACTAAAATTTTTATTAATTGTTACCATGTTTAACTGATGCTGTAAGTGTTCGTATAAACCACAGCTTTTTACCAAAACAGTGAAATTTGCAGCTAAAACAATATGAACACCATGAATCAACAGTGAAACTGACCAAACCATGCACGTCAAACACTTATTTTCGACCATCTGTGGTCAAGCATTGCAAAGTTTCTGACTGTGGCCTATATTCCTGACCTCGTTTCTATAAAATGAGGTTTTAAGATTCATCTAAGTACTTTATCCTTAGTATGACACAAAGTTAATGTACAAGTTTAATGAGGGGTACATAACATCTGAATTAATTTGGAGCTGGTTGTACTCCATAATCAGTTTGTAATTCCATTTAAAGGTGAGCATGCAAGTAGCTGTTACTGACTACCTTCTCTGCTTCATCTAACATGCAACTACAGGCGTGCCCAGACAGCATGATGTTTTTAGAGATGGGATACTGCTCTTGTCAGTGTACTGCAGGGGGAAATGAGGAGCACTCTAAAGGAAACCAGGATCATAGAAATGAAAAGCCAATGGGGAAGCAAACCACTTGAGAGAGTGTTTCTGAAATAATAGTGTCAGACACACTGTTTTTCTATAAGCTTTTAATATTTAAAATGGAAGGAAAATAAGATGTTTTCAAGAGTGTGATGATTGACATCTTGACATTTCAAAATAACCACACAGAATATGTAGAGGCTGCAAAGCAAATCTTTTAATATCAGAGGGAAAAGACAACTGCTTAAGTCCAAACAGCAACACACTCAGTTTTTTTTTTATTTGTGCAACAGTAAAGACCTTTTAAATTAAATTATAACATTAGACATCAAGTTTCATTCTCTTTTCTGCGGTGTTTCTCTTAAATCTTCTATTTGTATTGGTGCATGGGATTTAGTAGCACTAAGAATTTGATTCCAATTTTTGTTGGGAATGTCAGTTTTAGAACACAACATAGAACATTACAGCGTGGTACAGGCCCTTCAGCCCTTGATATTGTGTCGACCAGTGGAAACAATCTGCAAGCCCATCTAACCTCTATACTATTCTGTTTTTGCCCATTGGTCTATCCAATGACTATTTAAGTGTCCTTAAAGTTGGCAAGTCTACTACTGTTGTAGGCAGGGCATTCTACACCCCTACTACTGAGTACAGAAACTACCTCTGACTTCTGTCCTATATGAATCCACCTTCAATTTAAAGCTATGTCCCCTCATGCTAGCCATCACCATCTGAGGAAAAAGGCTCTCACTGTGCACCCAGTCTTACCCTCTGATTATCTTCTATGTCTTAATTAAGTCACCCCTCCACCTTCTCCAACAAAAACAGCCTCAAGTCCCTCTGCCTTTCCTCAAAGATCTCCCCTCCATACCAGGGAACATCCTAGTAAATCTCCTCTGAACCCTTTCCAAAGCTTTCACATCCTCCTTATAATGTGGGCAAAACTCCAAGTGCGGCTGCACCAGAGCTTTGGACAGGTGCAGCATGATCTCATGGTTCCGAAACTCAATCTGTTAACTAATAAAAGCTAACACGTCGTTTGCCTTCTTAACACCCCTATGAACCTGGGTGGCAACTTTCAAGGATCCATGTACCTGGATACTGATCTCTCTATTCATTTACGCTATCAAGAATCTTACCATTAGTCGAGTTCTCTGCATTCATGTTCCTCCTTCCAAAGTGAATCACCTCTCACTTTTCCACATTAAACTCTACTTGCCACTTCTTAGCCCAGCTCTGCAGGTTATCTGTCTCACAACTTTACCCACAACTGAAGTAAGGTCTATAATTTTCAGGGTTGTCTTTACTCCCCTTCTTGAACAAGGGGATAACATTTGCTATCCTCCAGTCTTCTGGCACTATTCCTGTAGACGATGACGACATATTCGGCACGGTGGCACAGTGGTTAGCACTGCTGCCTCACAACGCCAGAGACCCGGGTTCAATTCCCGACTCAGGCGACTGACTGTGTGGAGTTTGCACATTCTCCCCGTGTCTGCGTGGGTTTCCTCCGGGTGCTCCGGTTTCCTCCCACAGTCCAAAGATGTGCAGGTCAGGTGAATTGGCCATGCTAAATTGCCTGTAGTGTTAGGTAAAGGGGTAAATGTAGGGAAATGGGTGGGTTGTGCTTCAGCGGGTCGGTGTGGACTTGTTGGGCCGAAGGGCCTGTTTCCACACTGTAAGTAATCTTAAAAAAAAAAATAAATATCAAAGCCAAAGGCTCTGCAATCTCCTCCCTGGCTTTCCAGAGAATCCTAGGATAAATCCTATCTGGCCAAGGGGACGTATCTACTTTTACACTTTTCAGAATTGCTAACACCTCCTTATGCACCGCAATCCCATCTAGCCTAGTAGTCTGTATCTCCGTATTCTCCTTGAACCACATCTTTTTCTAGTGTGAATACTGATGAAAAGTATTCATTTAGCACTTCCCCTACCTCCCCTGACTCCACACACAACTTCCCAATACTAGGCATGATTGGCCCAAATCTTACTCTAGTCATTCTTTTATCCCTGATATACTTAGAGAAAGACTTGGGGTTTTCCTTGATCTTATCTGCCAATGAATTTTCATGACCCCTCCTGGCTCTTAACTCTCTCTTTAGGTCTTTCCTGGCTAACTTGCAACTCTCAAGTGGCCCTAACCAGGCATTACCTGTTGAAGTAAAGGGGAAAAAAAAGTCTGTAGCTGGACACATTTGATAAACGTTTTTTAAGCATCCATGTGCATACTTGGTGGCTGAGGGGGTGGAACCAAATAAAATTGTAATGCTCTCAAGTCATTCTCCAACATTAGGCAGCTTTCAATGTATACAAATTCACAATAGTGTTATGCAGCAAGGCTTTTATTTCTGTTCCCTTCTGCTGAGAGGCACTAGCTTTGTGTGTCTTGACTGAAGTTCAAAACAAGTACAGTAACTGACCTGTCATACCTTTTTTTTTTAAAATTTTCAGTTTTGCTCTAGATCCACATGGCTGCAATTTGTTTTCATTTAAAATACTGAAAATGATCTGGTCTTCTGGCCAAATCCAGAAAAAAATAACAGATTAGTGAGGAAAGGAAATAATTTTTTTTTGTTGTTTATTGCAATTTGAAGTATTGTATGTAAGCACAGCAAACTGAAAGGATGACCTCTCTCTGTATCAATTTTATTTACTGTCCGTTTTTACCTTGACAACAAGGCTGCAGGGTGTATGAGAAAATGTTGTGTAGGTTTCTAAGATGTGTGGTCCTGCTGGCATGTTGATGGCATTCATTTGATCTTTAGCAACCAGAAAAACAAGGTGGAGGATACACCCTTCAGGTAAAATTTAATGCTGAATTGAGTTTTGCAAACAAAAATAGAGAGACTGGCTCTTTAAGACCAACAAAAGTCTCTGATCAAAAACATTAAATTTGCAGTTATTTTCAAGCTATGTGCAGTTGTTTGATCATTACGTATATATCTTCGTAATTAAGGCTCCTGGTGCAAGTAAGCTTTGGAAGATCATTATCAAAGTACAATTTGGAGTTTTCTGAGATGATCTGTTATTCATTGTATCTTGGAAAGGGCATTTAGCGCACTCTGGCAGTCTAAACAGTCTGCATGCCACAGCTTTTGTCTCTGGAAGTCTTATGATGTTTTTCTAGCCTTAGGGTTGTTAAGTAGTGTTTTTCTCTCTAAGTAAAGGAGCTTTTGCCCTCTTCTACAGAATGTGGTGGCCAGTAGTGCATGTTGGACAGGAATTTTGTGGAGCATTATGAGAAGTTTTGTTCCCCATAGTGTGAATTATCCTGAATCACAGATATGTCACAACTCTGGGGATGGGGTTTGAGATTGAAATTCAGAGAATAAGGTTAACTTAATTTCATTTTTAAAATGGTGCAGATTTTTTTGCAAGGTGGATGTGCATTTCAGGAAATGAATCCAGTCCAGAGCCTTAAAGTATCTATCAGGAAATGCACTGGGCACTTTTAAATGATTTGGTTTATGGAGTTTTTCAAAACTTGCCGAAGAGGGAAATTGTGTAACAGCTTGTTTTTTTTGGTAGTTCAATGCAGGTATGCTAAGTCAGCAGACTTCAGTGCACATTAAGTACTGTATTTGGTTTTTACATACCATCCCATCAGCATGCAGAAGAATAATAGTCGCTCAAATCCTTTGAACATCTCACTTTTCAGTAAAAATTGAAACAGCTCACTTGTCTTTCTGGGGGGGGGGGGAAATACTATTTGGTATTTGGTTGCAAAGGTAAACAACCATATTAAGCGTGAGTGATTTTTGTTATTGAATGATTGATTGTAACATGACGTTTGTTTTTCACACTACTATTTCGAGCCCGTGTATGCTTCTCTAAATCACTTTTTTTTAAAAAAATTGTCAGAAGTGCTATCCTGATGAGACATTAAACTGAACATTAAATCTCATCTGACCCCAGTGGAATTGTTGGAAGAACTCTTGGTTACCTGGCCCATCAGTGATCCTTCATTAATGTCAGCAAAGCTGATTGTTAGTTCAGTAATTGCTGTCTGAGAGACTTTAAATAAATTGATTGCAGCATTTGACCATGCTGACTCTTTTCACAAATTCTCTGTGGCTGAGAAGTGCTGTGCAGGATTAAGGTCATGCAAAACTCCATATACTGCAAATGAAAGAGGGAAGACTGAAAGGGTTTGAGTTTGAAGGTACATGCGAATAAGAAGGAAGGAAGCAGTGTCTTCCTGAGGGGCACAGGGGTGCCCCAATGGGCAAAAAGCATCCTGAAGATAGCACCTTTCTCCTCTCTTCTCACTCTCCACCTTTCTTCCTTTTTTGTTTCAAACATCTGTTTTTTGGACAAAATGGATTTACACAGTCTCACCTGCCCAAGTCAACCATTCAATGGCATGACTAACATACTACTTGGATCATTTGTGCTTTTAACAAGCTGGCTGGCACTTATTTAGTTACATATAGTGGTGAAGATGTTCATTTTGGTGCTTGCCCGACCCCTTTCATAAGGATGCATTCAAGGCTGAGTGGGAGGGTGGTTGGTTAGCCAGCAAACCTCCAGGTGGGTGGGCAAGAATGTAATACTTGGTCCTGAATCTGATACTTGAAGAAATATTATGCAGTATGAATACAGAGTAATTTTGTGCTTCTGTATCTATGGCACACACAATGCATGTCTCACTGTTGATAATACCCCTATTATGGCAAAACTGTACTATTTAATTCGCCAAGCCATATCTTGGGAAATGTACTAATATGGATTTTTAACTTCGTATTTGATTTGTTCTATAGCAGTATCTTTACTGCAGTTTGTTTTCAAATGTGCTTGTGGTTAATTTTTTTTGTGTAAGAAGCTGCATACAGTGAAGCCCAATAGTTTTAAGTGCCTAGTTTTTAAACTAGTTGCCCTGTTGGTATGTAGTAACTCAGACTCTGCAATAGTTACCATTTTGAAAGCAGAGTCTTGGCCTTTGAGATATTGAAGGTAACAAATACAAATCCTATTATTTTTATGTTCATTATTAGCAATGACAAAAAAAGCATTTTCTATATTCTACGAGGCACAAAGCACCTGTATTGGATGCACTGTGATCCGGCCATATCCGATTCCATCCCACATTACCTATTAATTCCTCTTTCGTGAAATGCCTTTTGAGGTTAGACATGAAGTAAAGCATAAGCAATTCGATTGAATGCTTTAGTTCTTAGCATACTGCCCTGCTCTGATTCCATCAGTATAGATTTGTGACTGTTTGTTGTTAGTTGAAGTGTCAGGGTTTCCACTGGAGTGTTTTCTAGCTTATCTTACAAGTCGTCATACGAATTGCATGTGGAGTTGTTTTGTTTTAAACAGTCAAAATTCCCTCCATGTGCAATCCATCGATATTCACCAAAAATGTTAACAGTGAAGGGACCTCTGAATTTTTACAGAATTTCATCTGATTTGACTGTAAATGCCACTGTAACCAGTTCATCATGTAAAACTGATATCACAGGATGCAGAAATATTATTGGGTATCATCAATTTTGTTAAATGTAGTAGCATTGAGTTTCAAACTGTTTTCCTCAATACAAACTATATTTTATTTGAATGGCCATAAGATCTTTGGCAGGATTTTGTTTTAATTTTAGATTTTCCTTAATGGAATTTTAAATTGGAACTGAATAGAAACATTGTATATAGGAATGTCTGGAACTTCTGTAGCATGCTTGTTTACTAATATGGAGTTATCTTCCATTCTTTCATGTGTTAAGACGATCTGCTCTCTGCTGAAGTCTCACGATGCTGCCTGGCTTACTTGTGTTCTCCCAGCCTCCTGCTTATCTACCAATGTTTCATGTTGGGGCAAGGTTATGTATTGTGCATTTCTGTGGTCATTGAATCATGAATTTTGTATTCCCGATACTACATCCAACCATTTTATCATAGCATCACCCAGGTTTCAGAACACAGTCATCATAGTACTTGTATCTAAAATACATTTGATTGTGATGTTTCATAAAGCGGTTCAGTAGGCTAGGTTATGATATTGTCCCCAGCAGCTTAGAGTTGAAACACCTCCATAAATTGGCAACTTGTAGCTGACATATATTCATTCTACTAATAATCCTCTGTCACTGATGCCATGTTCCATTTCTGTCCTCTCGTTTAAGTGTACCTTGTGATGTGAATGAAATGTTGGTGTAATACTCTGGGGCCATTTTGAAATTGTGTAAAATGGATGATCCACAATTTTTTTTTATATTTTGATTTTGTCAATTGATGATTGCAAAATTCCTCAGATCTTTTCTTTACACAAAGGTTGGCTAACCTAATAGAAAAGATTTTCAAGAAAATTATTGGAAACGGTAGGTTCATTAAGATTTATTTTTAATGAAACAAATGGATATTCTAATGACACTTTAGGATCATGCCTAAACCAAGATTGTACTTGAAGGAGAGAGTTGATGCAGCTATAATCTTCCTCTGCATTTTATGTAGATCTATAAGTGGTTACAATGCTGTTAGGATTAAGAAGATTAACCAGATATTATAATATTATTTGCTATTTGCAGTTATGTAAATCAAACAACTTTAGGTGATGTCACTTATGTTCCCTTAATGATTTCACAAGGGTGGTTGGTCACTTTGAAATAGAGGCAATTCTCATTCCATTTTTGTTTTGATTGGGAAGTTGTCTCATTAGTGGAATTAGACTCCAGACCTAAAAATCAATTTGGTGACCAATCTTTAATGTGATTTCAGGCTCTATGGTGTAGGATTAGTGCCCCTACTTTGGGCCAGGAGGCCTGGGTTCAAGTTTCACTTGTTTCCGAGAGAAATATGACTCCAGAACATTTTTATAGAGGCCTGAGGAATGTGAGCTATGGTGAGATGTGCAGTCTAATTGGCCTGAAATCCAGTGAGGCCCAACTTGATGTTCAGCTCATTCTCCCCATTTTTTTTTTAATGCTTTTTGCAAATGACTTTGGGCAGTCCTCACTGGGTAGTGGCAAGTTGCCAACTGATATTCCTTAATACTTGTTAAGGATCTTGTTTCAGGCCCTGCACAGTTCATTAATATTCTGGCTGTGATCTTGCAAGCTCAGAAATGACATGTTGGTGAAACTAGGCTTGATGTTTGCTTGCGGCTTGCCTCAAACAGCCTCCATGTTGGCCACTATGCGCCTTCAGTTCAGGGCACATTTCGTATCTTTGGACATTGGCATCTGATGTGTCAGCTTCTAAGATCCTGCCTGTGCCGTTTCTGGTCCACTTCTGGAATGCTTCTCCTTATAGCTCAAACCCTCAAATAAGTTTTGCTTCTACTAAATTTATATGTAAAATTATCTTTCTTTTTTGCATCCATATTCTAGGGAAAACTTGTAAGTATACACATTTGTGGAAAATTTCCAATGCACGGGAAGTAACTGCAATAAATTAGGATGCACCAATTTTTTTTAATTTTTTTGGAAGTATTATGTTTCATCTTCATAAATGGACTTTGTTCTTAAGTTGAGATGCTATTCAACAATTGGTTATTCTTTGTTTCTTGACCAACTGTTGAGTGAAAGTAATGTTCATGATTTCCAGGGTAGTTCCTTGTGGGATGGAATCCAAGAAACTGGCCAAATTCACTCCTTATTGGCATATCACTAGATCTGTTGGTTTGTTTACAGTGTCATAGTTTTCATAGAATTTAAATATGTAAAATCAGACCATTTCATGAAATCTGACATTAAACCTGCTACTATACATGTGAATTTTGGCTTTACAACTTAAAAGCAGTGAAGGAGACCACTTAGCCCGTTTATCCCCACCCAATACTAATTATTCAACAGGCATTGTCTTGAAACTAAGTTCATTATCTGGTCTTCGTATTCTTTTCATGTTCTACTTTTTTTTTTCCCCCCTATTTATCCATTTCTATCTGCAGTTTTGGTGAAACATCAAAAACACTAGTCCTATTTTTTTTTCTGTACAGATGCTGCCTGACTTGTTGAATATTTTCAGTTTTCTGGGCTTATTTCAAATTTCCAGCATATGCAATATTTTGGATGTTGTTGTTTTCCCTATATAAGTGATATTATAGTTTCTACCTGTTACTTGTGATCAAGCACGTGCTTCAGTTTGAATATCAGGTGGATTTTGGTTTGTATCACACTCCAGTGTCTCAACTCCAACTGTTCAACATGAACTTGTTTTTGAAAAATTATGCTTCTTAAAGGATGTGATTGAGCTTTTAATGAAGTAATGTGCAAAGGAACTGCCTTTTTTATGCTGTCCATGCAGAATATTGATAATATTGCTACCAAATAATTAATGTTTGATTCCTTTCATTCTAGGGGAGAAGCCTTACAAGTGTACCTGGGAAGGCTGTGATTGGAGATTTGCACGTTCTGATGAACTAACTCGCCATTTCCGTAAACACACTGGGGCGAAACCCTTCCAGTGCACAGTGTGTAGTCGCAGCTTTTCGCGGTCTGACCATTTAGCCCTGCACATGAAAAGACACCAGAACTAGAAGATGAATCCTCCCTGAGGCTGATGTTCATTATGCAAACAAGACATTGTTTCCCAAACAAAATACCAGACGACCATTGTGTATATGGTAATCTCTCTGTCAGGTCTTCCAATATTTCTGTATAGAGAAAGGAAGTTTTGATGTAAAACACAGGCTTGATTTAAGGGTTTAAGATTGGAACCCTGTATATTTTGTACATATTCACTGGGAATTATGAGCTGTGTTTAATTAGAAAGCTTTAAGAAATTTCTAATGGGAATTAAATTTTTCTTTGTTTTAGGTTTTCTTGATGTATAAACTAAGCTCGCGTCCATTTCATAGACACACTTGCACTATAGTGTAGTTGATTAATACTGGTATTTACATCTGCCAAGTTCACAGCATTAAACCTTTTTTTTCTAATGTTTTGACCAAAGCACTGAATGGTCTTGACAGTGTTTAGTAAATGTAGCCAAAGACATTGGGGGAGGAAAACAAAATCCCACAAAGGGCACAGTGTGAACTAATACAGATAATACTTTCTGCTGAACTCAAAGGGAATTTGACCTCCTTTTAATACTTGAGGTTATCAAATTGCTTTATTGGAGTCCTCATCTCATCAGCAAGATATGGGGTGTTGAATTTAACTGTATAACTACAAAAAGAAACTGGCTAAGGCAATTAATGAGATAATAAATGATAACACAGAACTGCAGAATCCGCAGACATTTTGGGTGCTTTTCTATAATCAGTGAATGGAAACTGGATTTTTGGCAAACTGATTTACTCCTGACTTGACCGAATCCTCCTTCTGAAATTAACTTTCAAGCTCTATGATGTGCTGACATGTGGCCTGCCCCACAGTAGGAAATGGGGTTTGGCCCTGTTTTCCAAAGTCCTTGTTTTAAAAGTTGCAGGAAAAGAAATTCCTGCAGTTTGGGAGTCCTGTCCCAATTTACTTTTCTGCCGGTTCCATGTGTATTTTAGGAATGTAATTGCTTATCTGGCTTTGTATTTACACTTCAATTTTAGCATCATCGTGAGGCTAAAGCTGGTATGTAAATATAGCCAAAAATAGCATGTAGACGCATTGGAAATTCCCAATGCCTTGTGGAATTGGATTGATTCTCCAAAAGGCTGACTGTTGAGTGTATAGTTATTTTAGCACTCCATTCCAGTTTGAAACTACTGCAATAAAGATATTTATATAAATATATAGATACTGTACGGACAGTGGCACTGCTGCTGAGTAGAACATCTCATTCTGCACTCAAATCATGGAATTTCTTGTTTTTTATATATAAAGAATCTTTGATTTTTTTTCGTTTTTAAAAAAAATCGACGTGACTTTTTTTAAAAATTTCTAATACACCTCCTCCTGTATTAACCCAATTAGGAATCTTTAATAGTTTAATTTAACCACACTTGGATTTCAGCATACAGTGCTGAGCCTTCAAAGCAACAGTTGTTTACTACTTGAGTAGTTCTGTCAGGGGGTGGGGAGGTGTTGTCACTTCTGAAGGTATTTTGTTCATTTCATGGGGCTGGCTGGAAAGCAGGAGAGGAGGTAGTGGAGTTTTTGTTTCTAACCATTATTGCTATAGTGCTGTAACTCTTCATATGTATTGTCAAATTGGTAAAATGCTTTTCTAGTCAACTAGGAATATTATGCATTTGAGGTGTGGCAATTAATATTAATAATGGGCTGTGCAGGCTTGGGCTGGCTGATTTAAAGAAGGCATTTGAAACCATAAGCTAATCTCCACTGGGATCTGACTTTTATAACCAGAAAATGCTGAAAAGATAATGATCTTTATTTATTTCTAATCTTAAAATGGCTTTCTAACAGGATCGTTTACAAATCTGTTTAAATTATAGTGTTCTTCAGTGTAATGGCTTGGCAAGAAAAGGCAGCAAGAATATGTAAATAGCATTAAAGGATGTATATAATTTTATAAGATGCTGCAAAGTTTATACTTTGAACAAAGGGGCAAATGTGGCTGCGTCATTTTTGCCTCAGCTTGATTTTTCTTCGTTTCACTGTATTTCCCTTGGGTTTTGTGGTTGTATTAACTTTTGACAACTGGCATTGAATAGAAGGAGAAAGTTTGTGTGGGGGGGGGGAATGGATAAGGTTTAAAAAAAAACTCCAATAATAAAATATTTTTAAAATAAGACCATTGTCATTATTATTGATTCATCGTTCCTACATTCATTAATGTGCTTGCATAAGTAGTTGGCAGTAAAGTAGATTTTGAAGTAGTGAACAGCTATAGAAATTCATGTCTTTTTGTAATCCCAGTATTCAGATGCTAGTCCTTCTAAATTCATTTTTTGTTTTTGTAAAAACAGCTAAACATGTGGTTATTTTTTCTGATGTTTGGTCTGATCTCTAGGATAACTGTACAGTTAACTAGCTTTCTTAATAAGCATGACATGCTTTGTATCCTGGTGAGGCATAAATGTTAAGACCTTAGTAGTGCAATGTCTGTAGTTAAGACTGATTTGTTGTTTTTTCATTTTTCTTTCTTTCCCTAAGCCTATATTTAGTGGGGCTTTTTTTTTGTCACCTGCCTTTGTGGACCTCATGTTGTGATAAGTTTAATTACAATTCACTTCCATCTAAAGGAATTTGGTCACCATTCTGCTCTTGTTTTTAGTTCTATGTGAGCTGTTACTCAGTGAGGAGAGGAGTGGTTCTATGATCAAAAAGGTTGAAGCCTTCAGTAGGGGCTATGATGGGATATTGGCCAAAGGCTAGTTAATAGATTAGAAGAACAGGTCAGCCATTATCTTATTGGATTGCAGAGCAGGCTTGGTAGGTTCCTGCAATGGTATTGCATTCAAATTCTTGTATTAGTGGACTCCAAAGAGACTGAAATATGGCTGCAAGTTTTCTTTGCAATTTCTCCATGAACTGCTGAACCTGACTGTAGGATAACACCACTGTTTGACCCTTACACAACCGCCTTCAGAAAGGACTATTCTGGTGGACTACTTGACAAATGTCTCCCAGCAGCTAACGAGCAGCATTCAAGGTATCTGCAGGAAAATCAATGCTATTTCTTATGTGAGCTATTTGTTCTGGGGAGGAAAAATGGTCAACAAACAAAGGTAACTTTTATTTTAGCATATTCACAAAGTCATGAATGCAAGGTTTTCTTAAATGGCTATGACTTGACCCACATTTTTTAAAAAATTGAAGTAAAGTGGGGAATGTGACCTCCTGCAGAGACAAAACAATGTGACCAGATCACAATGAAGTCTAGAGGAGCAGGCTAAATCTTATTGAAAGTAAGCATTTGATTTTCAATAGCAGCATCTTGCAAATTTGCAGGATCGCATGCAATCTGGTCGAGTCCCTGAAAAGAGTGTCCCAGGACAAGATGGGGAACCAGAAGGGCTGTTCTGTCTTCATCTTGGTAAAATGCAAATAGAATCATGATTTCTGGTTGAAGAGATGAGAACATCTGATTAAGTGCACTGGAAGATTCACCCTGATGCAATTGTGAAGCGTTAGTGGAGTGTGCCTTGTTGATTTGAAGTTAGTTTGGAGATTCTCCAGTCTGAAGGAAGGTACTTTGATGGACACTGGATGTTTTGAGTCTGCTAAAATGGGGAGAAGCAAGTCTGTTTGAAACTTGTAAATTTGGACGAGCTCTCATTGTGGAGAATAGACTACAACATGAGCAAGACATGAGCTTTTATAATATTAAAGAGATCTCTTTCTATAGTCAGCAACTGATACACTAATGTTCAGACTTTTTTATTACAGTAAAAGCTGTAACATGAATTCCTGTGTGATCTTTTTGAGTCAGTTACTGGGAAAATCTTGTCTTTTAAGTGATTAGTCACCACAGGAATTGAAATAAGGGCTATTTAAAAGATAAACCTCATGAAAGGCAACTCCTGAATGCAAGTCAAAAGTGTAATCACTATTGAAATCCAGGAAATATAGCAGCTGGTTTTCAAAGTAATTTATCAAAAACAATGATGAAGATCAGATCATCTCTCTGATAGTTATTTCCAGTCTCAAATCAATATCATTCATGATTGAACCATACAATCTTTTGCATCCACCTGAGGTAGACAGACTTCCTCCAACATTGGATGACTACTTAAGTGGAGGTCTGACATAATGCTTCTGCAGTGCGGCTCCAGAATGTTGGCTTTTTAAAGTTACAAATTGCACAACACCATGTTCTAGGCCAACAGGTTTATTTGGAAGCACTAGCTTTCAGCGTGCTGCTCTTTCTTCAGGTGGTTGTGGAGTATAAGCTTGTAGGACACAATTTATAGCAAAAGTTTACAGTGTGATGTAACTGAAATTATATATTGAAAAAGACCTGGATTGTTTAAGTCTCTCCTCTTTTAGAATGGGCATGTTGGTTTCAGTTCTTTCATATGTAATCCCAGAACTTTCTTTAAAGCAACATTCTCTCAAGTGAACTTTAACAATAGATGCCATGTTGGCCTAGATAATGCATTGAAGGTGTTAGGTGTCCTGTGTGCGGCTCTCTGTGCCCCAATGTTCAGACTGATTCTAATCTTTTTTTTAAAAAAAAAAAGTATTTATAGAATCTTACATGGATTCATGCATTTTTTTGAGCAAAATAAAATGTAATCCTGCAAGTATAAATTCACATTTAAACTTGTGTGCGTGTGCGCAGGGGGGATATGAATATCTGTTAGAGAGTATGTGTATGAGTGTAAAGGGATATAAGTCTGTGAGAGGGTGCATGCGTGTGAGTGAATTATACAGACCTTTTGTATGAGAGAGGTTGTGTGTGTGGGGTGCAATGGGGTCACCTGTAGCGCGACTTGAAGCCAAGGTCACCGATTGAGGCCATCCCCATGGGTACCAAAGTTTGGTACTCAAGTAGAGTGTGTGCTACCAACTGAATGACAGCGGACACTGAAATAACAGATGTGTGATCAACACTGCAATGTTTTCAATATATTGAAACCTACCGTGTTCTTGGAGTAGAGACATAAACGTGGAGATACACAGAATGGAAACAGACCCTTTGGTCCAACTTGTCCATGCTGACCAGATATCCTAATCTAGTCCAGTTTGCGTAGTTGTCATATAGATGACCCACATTCCATGTGACAATCGTTCAGCAATAAGTGATAGGACTTCAGCTTAAAAAGTTAAAAACAGCAGTTTAATCCCTTTAGTCTGTTCTGCTATTCACTGACATCATGACTTATTTACACCTGTAGCAGCATTTGTCTTGAATCCATTAATTCTCCTGAACATTTAAAAGAAACTATCAGTCTCAAATGTAACATTTTACAATTGGTTTAGTATGAATTACATTTTACAAAAGTGAATGACCAACTTTTGACCACTCCCGTATCCTATCCATAAACCCTGTGTTTTCACCTAGATGCTAAGAACAATTTAGCATAGCTAATCCACAGAGCCTGCACAACATTAGACTGTGGGAGCAAGCTGGAGCATCAGAGGCAGCCCATGCAGACCTCCGAATGTGCAAACACAGTTAGCCATTTGTGGATGGACTTAAACCTAGGTTCCTAGTGTTGTGAGGTAGCAGTGCTAACCATTGAGCCACCATCCCACATTTGGCAGAATAGCATATAATAAAGATCGGTTAGTGAACATACCACCTGACCATAAACTCCTGAGCTCAGGCTGCAATGATAGAATGGGTCCTGTTGGGCAGGGGCAGGCAGACTGATTTTTCTTGGTTTAGGAAAATCAAGACACCCCTTTCTATCATTGGAGGGTGCCCTTGAGGAAAATAGCACTCCATCTTAGTGGGCGGCACGGTGGCATAGCAGTTAGCACTGCTGCCTCGCAGCGTCAGAGACCCGGGTTCAATTCCCGCCTCAGGCGACTGTGTGTGGAGTTTGCACGTTCTCCCCTTGTCTGCGTGGGTTTCCTCCGGGTGCTCCGGTTTCCTCCCACAGTCCAAAGATGTGCAGGTCAGGTGAATTGGTCATGCTAAATTGCCCGTAGTGTTAGGTAAGGGGTAAATGTAGGGGTATGGGTGGGTTGCGCTTCGGCGGGTCGGTGTGGACTTGTAAGTAATCTAAATCTAAGATCTCCCATCTGTCCAAAGTACAAAACCTAACCCACCCAAAGCCCTTGCCTTCCTACAGGATCCATGCGTGTTCTCCTGTATGGACCTGCCTACAGTCCCTGGCAACATCTACTACTGAGTTCTAACAAGAATGAGACTGCTGGAGCTGCAAGTTAATCAGTTTGACCAGCAGCCCATGAGGAGGCTGTTTACCTGTTCACATTGTTTCCTGGCAGTGGAACAGAATGCTAACTGGCTTGCTTCTGGGGAAAGCAAGCCCTCTGCTTTGCATTCCCCTCTTCCACTCTCAACTTCCTGTTCTGCCTTAAACTTTGCATAATTTAGCCCACAAGGTCCTGGCATCAAACTGGTAAATCTACCTTGCATGGCCAATCCATCCTTCCTAAAGTTGTACCTGTGATGATTCCAGATGGGTTTAACTAGAATTTTTTTTATAGCTGCAGCTATTCACTTACAGGATTATTTTCTGTTCAATTTGATATTTGAGAGCTGGTTTTACAACTTGCTGCTTATTGTAGGATGTTACTTATACAAAAAAAATCCTGTAGTTATGTACTGTCTTTCAGAAAATGAAATTTAGGGTGTAGTTAGTACTCTGATATAGGTAAGCACAGGAGCCAATTTGTGCACAACACAATCCCATGAAAAAGCAATGTGACAAGTAGCCATTTCTCTGAGTTGTGGTTCCCAAACTTTGAGTTTTGACCTCAATTGGGATTGTACAAACAGCAAATGTCATAAGAAATTATATCACATTAACCTCATGCCCTCAAGAGCAGAAAGTAATCAATCACAGTGCAAACCTATAGAGTTGGACACTGGTTGTGCAGCTCTGATCAGGCATGCTGTGACTTAACAATTTGTCGACAAAGTTAGATCAGAGGTTTGTTTGGAGCGGTTTCATAGGGCAGTGACCAGAAAGGAAGATGATATTTTGCAGGTAGCAGCCATGTTACTACATGACCGGGATTTTCATCGCAAATTTTAATGCTAAAATAATGTTCAACAAATAAGTAAACTCTGAAGCACTTTTCAGCTTATAATTATTGATTTTTTTTTTGTTGGAGTCTGATTATGTTAAGTTTTATGTGTTAAAATAAGATCATATTATGAAATAGTTTGAGAAATGTCGTCATTGAATCAAAGTCACTCTGATGCAAAAAGAAACCATTCAACTCATTGAGTTCATTCTGACTCTGCCTCTGGTTAGTTCTATCCCCATGTTCTTTAAATTTATTTTGCAAAAGTGCATTTCCAATTTCCTTAATAAATCATTGTCTCCACTTCCAGCATCCTCGTAGATAGTGGGATGCAGTTCATTACCACTTGTTGCATTTTAAAGAAATCTTCCTCTCAAACCCTTCTACCTCCTGGCCAAAACTTTTGGTCCATGTCTCCTAATCTTTTGTCATCAGGTCATAGATTAAGTTACATTATGGAGCATCTACATCAGATCAAATCTCAGCTACTTCTCCCAAATGCAAACAACCACAGCTTTTGCAACCTAATCCTGTAGGTAAATCCCTTCTCCTGGAAGCATTCTGGTAAATCCCTATTTCACCTGTTTGGGATTCTTTAAAACATGCGTAAAGTTTTGGAATCAGAACGGGATGCAATATCCTCAGTGTCTGGTCTCAATTATCATCACCTGAGCAAAGCTCAAACTGAGGGTAATAGTTGTAATTCTGCTTTTTCTGTGGAAAATGGGCTTGCCAAACTAATGTCACTGAAGCACTTCTGTTTAATTACTTTAAATGAAGATCCTGTTTACTTCAGGCTGATGCCTCACCAAAAGGCCTGAACAAAATAAAGGCAACTGGAAACAAGGCAATAAGTATACCGCTCCCATTTTCAGCCACTATCACTGATTAAAGTCAGCCCTACCATGTCCAATCTTCACAAAATACCATTCATCAAAGTAAACAAAGACTTTCATTTGAAGTAAGAACATATCTTGGAGAGGGTGCAGACAGTTTAGCCGCCAAGCCTGCTCCACCATTTAATATCATCATGCCCGATCTCATCTCAGCCTCAACTCACATTTTCCTGTCTGTACCCCATAAAGCTTTCCTTTATTGGTACAATCCTTGGTTGCCATGCTGAAACTACAGACAATTAATCAGCACTTAACTCCTGTCCTATCAAAGCATAGGAGAAAACCACCAGCGCTTGTAAATATTTCAAAATTCGATTGAAGGACGATTCCCATGTCTGAAAATTAAGATAAAGAAGTTTTAAAAATGAATGAGGATCAACATTGCAGAAGTTTGAAAATTATGAATAATGAACAGAAAAGATTAAGTTTGAGGATTGTGACTAAAGGAGAAAAGGAAATAGGAATGACCTATTAAAAGGCAAGTTCAGGTCTGACTCCAAGAAGCAGTGTAATGCATTGCAAATCTGTGATTAATGCCTGGATTTTTTTTAATATTAGTTAACGACAGTGACTGCACTTCAAAAGTATTTTATTAACTACAGAGCCCTTTGACATGTCCTGAGGTTGTGAAAGGTGATATATAAATGCACATTTTTTTTAATCAAGATATTTTCTAATCAAGCTGTTGAGAGATGCTATTCCATACCAGTTATAGGAAGGATATTATTGACCTGGAGAGGCTTCAGAAAAAAATTACCAGGATGTTGCTAGGAATGGAGGGTTTGAGACATAAACATAGACTGGAAAGGCTGGGACTTTCTTCAGTGGAACATTGGAGGTTGAGGAGTGACCTTATAGAGGTTTATAAAATCATGAGGGGTGTGGATAAAGTGGACGACAAGGGTCTTTTCCCTAAGGTAGGGGAGTTCAAAACTAAGTGGTATCTTTCTTAGGTAAGAGGAGAAAGATTTAAAAAGGACACGAGGGGCAACATTATTTACAGAGAGACTGGTTCATATGTGGATGAACCACCAGTGAAACTGGTTGGTTTAGGTACAATTACAATGTTTAAAGGATATTTGAATAAGTTCATGAATGAGAAAGATTTGGAGGATTATGGGCCAAGTGTAGGCAGGTGGGTCTAGTTTAGTTTGAGAACACGGTCAGCATAGACTGGTTGGACCAAAGGGTCTGTTTCCATGCTGCATAACTCTCTGATGTCTGGAGCAGATGGGACTTGAACCTAGGCTTCCTTGCTCAGAGGTAGGGACACCGCTGCTGTGTCACAGCAGCATTTTTCCATCAATCTTTGCCACATTGTCTGCTTTTCTTTCTATCTGATGCTAGCATTAACTTTCCTGATTAAGCATGCACCATGCTTATCCCTTTCCTAGAATCCTTCTTCCTCAATGGACTATGTCTAGGAAGGAAGAAACCGAGTACTTGGAAATCTAATAAAGCAGAAGTGGGTTTGTACTTTGTACAGTTTGCAGTTGGTTATCATTAAATAACATACTCCAGCTGTGCCTTTGAAGAAAAAATAGCAAATCAAAGTGGAAGGCTTTGGGATATATTTTCATTGCTATAGATTTTGGTATCCTTGTGTTTTAACACATCTCATAGAAATTGAGTGCTTAGCATTATGATTGACTGGATCCCAGTTGCATTAATCACCAATGAAAAAAATAATAGTAACCAAAATAATAGTGGAACCTTTAATTATAGGCAAGCTTCCTTGAGATAGAAATGATTCTTGCACCCAGTATCTGCCACTATTGATAGTTATTAGTAATTGTCAATATGTAATCACCTCCAAGAAATGCAGTTAATTGTGGAATAAAATTATCACAAAGGCAAAATAAGGCACTTTGACACAGCATATGTGATTGAATCTAAATTTGAACCACTCCAATGAATGGTTAACCAATGGTTTCATAATTATTCAGCTGATTTTCATTGCCACACCACAGAGCATTTAACTCATTGTACGAAAATTGACTCGATCAGATTTGTACCAATGTAACAGAAGACCACATAAAATACACTTTTCAAATGCCATGGAATCAACTTGCAAGCTTTAATTGTCTTAATGCGTTCTGAATCTTGAGTAATTTATACACAGCCTTGTTCTTTGCACTATAATACATTATACTCATTACATATGACAGGGAGAAATATATAATGAGTTTAACAAAGTGAATTACAAGCAATCTGAAATGATTCCACAGAGGCCAGTATCCTGTCACCAAGTCACCCTTTATTTAGGTGTGGAAAGTCCTTGACACTGATCCAACTTCCCCAGAGCCAGCTTTCAAAGAGAACAGAACAGTTGACACTCTTGTTTATATCTGTCAGCCATGGCTCCCTGATTGGACCAGATTAATAGCACCAATCAGGGAACTCAGATTCTATGATGTCTACCTGGCTGACCTTGTTACAATCACTACACAATCGAGTGCTTGAAAATAAATTGTAAACTACAAAAGCAGATTTGAGTAGTTTGTATTTTGAGCCAAAAGATAAAATTTCCATCTAAATTAACTTAGTTTCTGATTTAATGCAGTGAATTTTATTTTAAATCTATATTGATTAGCTGCTGACTTACAGTATCTTGGCGACCGCCTGTTCTCCTCTGAAGACTGGCTCTAAATCTAATCCAAACTGAGGGGAAATAACTCTTCTTTATATTGGACCCTCAGGTGTAGTGGAAATGAATCCATTTTTGATGGGGTCACACACACTACAAAGATATTGTCAAATTCGTCCAGTCCCCGAAAGAAGAATGTTGGAGTGGAAATATTATTTTGTTCAAAGTTTGTGAGAAGATTTGTAGCTCGGGTGCTCGTTGTTGTGGTTCTGTTTGCCGAGCAACATGAGTTCGACTGGGACAACACTACTATTATAGGACAAGCCAAACAGAGAACAGCCTGGGAATTCCTCGAGGCATTGCACTCATCCACAGATTCTATCAACAAACACATCAACCTGGACCCAATATATCGGCCACTGCAGCGGACAGCTGGAACTGACAACCGGAAGCAGCAGAGACAAACCATTATAAATGCCGGAGGAAACATCACAGAAGCGCTTCGCAGGAGGCTCCCAAGCACTGAGGATGTCACCTAGACAGGGGACGAAACATCTGCAACACAAATTACCAGCTCGGTGAACAGAGCCACAACATATTATTTTGTGATAGGAAGTGCTTTTCCAAGGTTTTGAAAATGCCACATTATAAGAGTAAGGTAGAAGCAGCTTGTCTCTATCTGGCTGTTCCTGGTGAGGGAGTATTTTGTCTTGGTCCATGTAACTAAGATATAGTTGGTTAAATATTTAAGTCTCGCAATGTGGTGAGCTGAAAGTAAAACATTTTTACTTTATTTGATTAATATATTCCCACACTTGAACTTAAAGTGCCATAAACATATATTTTTACAGCAAGTTCAGTGCATGTTGAGCGACTGATTTGCTCAATGATTTATTGACCAGATTTGCTGCCTTGGGGGACTTTATATGTAGAATTGTGAGACTGAGCTGTATTCCTTCGCTATGTGCTGAATAACAATTACTACAGGTCACTTAGAATTTTACTTCATGAAAGACAATGAGGAGCTTGCCCTCCTAAATTGATGATTACTGATGTTGGCTAAGAGGTTATTGTACAAACAAATCTTCAGGTTCACTCCTGATAATTATGTTCATCATTTCACAATATATCTATTCCAATGCTTTTCTGGTTGGTCTCCCAAATTCTACCTTTCATTAATGGTCAATGAAAATTCTGCTGCTGTTGTATCTAATTCCCATTCGTTTATGAACCTGGTTCCCAATGACTTACACTGCTCTAATTTATACCTTTGATTTAATTTTAAAATTTTCATCCTCATTTTCAAATCCCTTGTTGACCTTGTCCTTCCCTTTCTTTACAATATCTTCCAAGTGCATTACACTCTGAGAAATCTGCACATTGCTATTTCTGACCTCTTGTGCAATCCCATTTTTAATCACTTCCCCATTGGTGGCTGCGTTTTCAGTTGCCAAGCCATAAATGTTGGAATGCTGTCACTGCACCTCTGTCTCTTTACCTCATGTTCCTCTTTTAAGACATTCAATAATACCTGATGTCTCTTGTGGTTCTGAGAGTTTCAAAGTACTCCCAATTTTCGATGCAGGAATTGTAGCTGTCCTGTAGGTCTTTATTCACAGTGAAACAAAATTAAAGTGTCAAAAGAAGCTTAGAACATAGAACAATACAGCACAGGAACAGGCCCTTCGGCCCATAGTGTTGACGCCAAATTAAACCAATTCCTACTGCCCATCCTTGGTCCATATCCCTGCATTCCTTGCATATTCATGTGCATTTTTAAAAATCCCTTAAATGCCCCTATTGTATCTGCCTCCACTATTACCCTGATAGGATGTTCCAGACTCATATCACTCTCTGTGTAAAGAACTTGCCCCTCAGTTTTCCTTTGCACTTTCCCCTGCTAACTTTAATTGCATGCTCCATAGTTTTAGACATTTCAACTCTGGGAGAAAGATTCTGACCAACATCTCATAATGTTATAGACTTATATCAAATCTCCCCTTAGCGTCCGTGGCTCCAGAGAAAATAACAATTTTTTAGGCTCTCCTTATAGCCTCATACCCTCTAATTCCGGCAATATCCTGGTAAACCTCTTCTGCACCCTCTCCAAAGCTTCCACATCCTGTCTGTAATGTGATGGCCAGAACTGAATGCATTACTCTAAGTGTGGCCTAACCAGAGTGTAATCCACAGCAGGAGGTAAGTTCCATACATCGAGGAATTAATTTGCCAAGTGATTTATTGCTATCCCATTCCTACAGATCTTCATGCGCAGTGAAACAAACAATGTGTCTTTGACACACGGACTGTAGTGCAGTAGTGAGTAGCAGTATTCTGGATACACAGGTACGTGCACATACCAATATAGTTCTGAAATCATTTTGGCATAAAATGACCATGTTACAAAGATTTGCTCTTTGATCAGGTTTTTGAACATCTGATCTTTTAAGTGGCATGACATCCTCTTTTGTACTATAATACTGCTGTAAAGCTCCTTGGTGTGTTTTAAAATGTTAAAGCCACTACATAAACAAATGGCAATGTTAATCGAAGTAGTCAAGTCGATAGGTAGTTGCTTGTATTAAATTGTTGTAGTTTTGCGCAATGCATTGTTAAACTGTTTCCAGTTTATTGGTCGCTTCCCAACTTGGGCCTGTGAACCTCTGACCTCTTATAGGCTGAACTGCTTTTACTTCCATAATCTCCTTCACATATGGGAGTACACCGTCTCCGTTTCTGTCTATTCTAATCTATCAAACAATCTATATACTGTTTTCCCAAGTTAAATTTGTTGCTCAGTTATGCTTTTGATTTTCGTTTCAAAATACAGCATTACTCCCAAATTTTGACTTAACTACATGTGAAGATATATTATTCTTTGTTACCTGTTGTATGGAGAGACAGCTAATAGTACATCAAGTTCAGAGAATACAACATCAGCATGAATTTGCTAAATAATTAATGTGAAATATACAAAGCAACAATACATAGTGCTTATAAGTCTTTTCCACCCAAACATTTGAGAAAATATAGGCTAATTCATTATGATATCTGCAAGTATGCAGAGTATTTTATAATGAACAAGACAAAGGCAAAATGGAGCAAGATAAAGAAGACTTACGTTTCTTATGAACTGATCCTTATAAGATTTGGAGATGCCGGTGTTGGACTGAGGTGTACAAAGTTAAAAATCACACAACATCAGGTTATAGTCCAACAGGTGTAATTGGAAGCACTAGCTTTCAGAGCGCTGCTCCTTCATCAGGTGGTTGTGGAGTACATGATTGTAAGACAAAGAATTTATAGCAAAAGTTTACAATGTAATGTAACTGAAATTATACATTGAAAAATACCCTGATTGTTTGTTAAGTCTCTCATCTGTTAGAAAGACAATGTTAGTTTCACTTCTTTCATATGTAAATCGCAAAACTTTTTAAAATTTCTTTTTCAATGTATAATTTCAGTTACATCACACTGTAAACTTTTGCTATCAATTCTATGTCTTACAATCGTCTACTCCACAACGACCTGATGAAGGAGCAATGCTCCGAAAGCTAGTGCTTCCAATCAAACCTGTTGGACAATAACCTGGTGATGTGTGATTTTTAACTTTGATCCTTATATGAGCATTTACAAGGTAACATTAAGTCGTATTTGTTGAAAAGGAACAAGTTATTTGACCCAACTAGATATTTAACTTTTACGCAGATATCCTCTCTACTTTTCCATTTAATCCTATCAATATATACTTCTCTTAATTTTCCCTCATGTTGATCTACCTGGATCAGTGGTTAGCACTGCTTCCTTACAGCACCAGGGACCTGGGTTCAATTCCAACCTTGGGCGACTATCAGTGTGGAGTTTGCACATTCTCCCCGTTTCATCCAGGTGCTCCGGTTTCCTCCTACAATTCAAAGTTGTGCAGGTTAGGTGAATTGGTCATGCTAAATTGCCGTAGTGTTCAGGGATGTGTAGGTTAAGTGCATTAGTCGAGGACAATGAAATGGAGTTCTTACAAGAAGCAGGGTGTGAGGATGTATAGTCCAGGTGACTGGAGGAATCGGTGGGGTTATGTAATAGATATCAGTGTGCAGCCTATCTTCGGAAATGGAAACAGAGATATTGAGGAAAAGAAGGGAAGAGTTAGAAATGTACCTGGTGAAGGTGTGGTAAGGATGGAAATTGCAAGCAAAATTGACATTTCTTTTTAATTCCACATGAAAGAGGGAAACAGCACTAATGATGTCATTAATAAACTGGAGAAAGAGCTGTGGGGAGGGATTTAGACATTTTCACTGATGTTCTTACACACCTCTGGAGCAGATGGTACTTGAGCACAGCTTCCCAGCCCAGAGGACTCTACCATCTCCCCTCCAGAGGCCCTGGAGAGGGATTTTGTTTTACATCCAGAATTGTTATATCGCACAACAAAGCTGTTTTTTTTGTCTGGCATTTTTAAAAATCTATTAGCCACCACCTGGACATGACACATATTTTCTAATTGATTAATTTATATGCAAAATCTGCTATGGGAAATATAAACCATCAAAGGTAAAGGTAAGGAAGAGGGAGAGGAGGCATTTATTTTATAGGGAACACAACACTATAATTCTGCCCATACTTTTAAGATAACTGCATAAAAGTAAATGGCAGAATTATAACCGATTAAATCTACCACTATCAGGCCAACTTTTGATTGACCAATCAAACCACAGAATCTATCTTTGGTGCTTTCAAAGGAGTCATTATAACTAGAAATGCTAACCTAATGTGAGTCTGTGGTCATAAGAGTGGTGAGTAAATGCAAACATGAATTGAGTAGGACAGATTGCATTGGGATAGTCGAGAGCAGAGGTAACTAAGACATGAATGAGGGCTTTGCAGATAGAAGACCTGAAGCAAAGGAGATTTGGACAGTGTTATGCAGGTAGATAGAGGCAGTCCTAATTTTGGCAAGAATATTTGCTTGTCATTCAGCTTGAGGTCAAATTGACATCAAATTTGTGAACAGTCTCATTCAGCTTTAGTTAGTTATCAGAGACAGATAGTGTCAGTGGCTAGGGAGTGGAGTTAATTATGAGAATAAAGACATTTAGCGTCTGTCTTACTATTAAATAGCTGGAAGGTGTTTCTGCTCAATCAGGAGGGAGGTTGGATGAGTAATCTAACAACAGAAAGACAGTGACTGAGTTGTGAGAGGTGGTAGTGAGCAAGTGTTAGATGTCATGAGAATAAATGTTAGAACTTCTTGTGTTTTTGGATGATTTCACCAGCGTGTAGATGAGAAATAGGAGGTCAAAGAATGTATCCTTGGGGACCACCAGATTTAAAGGGAAGAGAATCCATTTTGGGTGATTCCCCGCTATTAACAAATAAAGAACGATAGATGCTTGAAGCATCTTCCAAAGTGTTATTATGGCATGTGTGAGAACTTGTTGTTTCTTAACTTTGCCTTACTATGATGTTGAACGTGTGTGCTTTTAAAGAATGTGCCAACAGAAACCAGGCTTTGAGCCCAGATCACATGGTTCATGTGCAGATTGCATTATGTGCCACCTTTTTAAAATTCAGTTTTCACCTCACATCCTTCTCCTTAAAGGCAATTAAGAGCAATCTCCTTCCGTGGCAAGGGTTACACATATTATTAAAAACTATCCACTATATTCAGAATTCCTGTGTACTGATTCTAGTTATGATTGGCAAGTTTGAAAGATGACTGTGCTAAAGCAGCTTAGCAGGATTGTTTTAATGTTATTGCATCCAAATTACTATGAGTGCTGCCATGCATTAAAAAAAATCAGAAAGGAAGCTAAAAGAAAATTCCTGTCCCAAAAGAAAAGTATGCCAGAGAATGCAGACTTACCACATTTAAAGATGATGCTTTTAGATCGCTTTAGATAATATAACTGATAATTTTATTACCAGACTTTGCAGGAACAAAGAGATTTTTTTCTAAAAGTGAGTTGCCCACTGCAGAATTCCTAGCTTCTGATCTGCTCTTGTAGTCACAGTATTTATGTGGCTAATCCAGTTCAGCTTCTGGTCAATGGTAAATCCTAGAATGTTGATATTGGGGAATTTAGTGATGTAATGCTGTTGAATGTGAAGCTGAGATTGTCATATTCTCTCTGCTCCCAGGAGGACCAGTTCCAAAAACGTACAACCCAGATGGCCTCCTTCTTCAAGGACCGCAATTCCCCCCCCGACGTGGTCGACGATGCCCTCCACCGCATCTCTTCCACTTCCCGCTCCTCCGCCCTTGAGCCCCGCCCCCCCAACCGCCACCAGGACAGAACCCCACGGGTGCTCACCTACCACCCCACTAACCTCCATGTACAGCGCATCATCCGCCGTCACTTCCGCCACCTCCAAACAGACCCCAGCACCAAGGATATATTTCCCTCCCCTCCCCTACCAGCCTTCCGTACAGACCACTCCCTCCGCCACTCCCTTGTCAGATCCACACCAGCTACCGACCCAACCTCCACTCCCGGCACCTTCCCTTGCAACCGCAGGAGGTGCAACACTTGCGCCCACACCTCCCCCCTCACTCCTCTCCAAGGCCCCAAAGGAAACTTCCATATCCGCCACAGATTCACCTGCACCTCCACCCACATCATCTACTGCATCCGCTGCAGCCGGTGTGGCCTCCTCTATATTGGGGAGACAGGCCGCCTACTTGCGGAGCGATTCAGGGAGCACCTCTGGGCCACCCGGACGAACCAACCCAACCAACCTGTAGCACAGCATCTCAACTCCCCCTCCCACTCCACCGAGGATATGCAGGTCATTGGACTCATCCACCGCCAAACCACAACAACCCGACGGTCGGAGGAGGAGCGTCTTATCTTCCGACTGGGAACCCTCCAACCGCAGGGGATGAACTTGGACTTCACCAGTTTCTTCATCCCCCCTCCCCCCACCTTGTCTCATCCGCCCCCACCCCAGTCTGACCTATCACCCTCACCTTGACCTCTTTCCACCTATCGCATTTCCAACGCCCCTCCCCCAAGTCCCTCCTCCCTACCTTTTGTCTTAGCCTGCTGGACACACTTTCCTCATTCCTGAAGAAGGGCTTATGCCCGAAACGTCGATTCTCCTGTTCCCTGGATGCTGCCTGACCTGCTGCGCTGTTCCAGCAACACATTTTCAGCTCTGATCTCCAGCATCTGCAGACCTCACTTTCTCCTCCTTAATGGAGGTTACCAAGTACTTATGTAGCACAGCTGTTACTTGCCATTTATCAGTCTAGACGTGGATATTGCCCAGGTCTTGGTGCGTATGGATGTGGACAGCTGCAATACAATAGAAACTGAATTGAAAAAAGCCTTAAATCTCTCCTCATATATTTGTATGAAAGGTGTGATTGATTTTTCAATCATATTTCAATGTAATCAGAAGAAATAATTTGGATTGAATTTATATCTTTCTTTTTGTTTTTATCCATTTATTGTCAGCTAGACCACCTCATGTGTAATTGGTGATAGTGAGCCACTTTCTTGAACTGTTACAGACTTTTGGCTGTTGGAACATCCACATTGCTGTTAGAAAGGGAGTTCATGAAATTAACCTTGATACCATAAAGAAACAGCGAAATATTTCCATGAGAGGTTGGTATCTGTCTTGAAAGGGAACTTGCAAGTTGAGTTTCTCCTCTGCATCTACTGCCTTTGTCCTTGTAGTGAAAAAGATTGCAGGTTTGGAAGGTGCTATCAAAGGATTCTAAGTGAGGTATTGTAGTTACATTTTGTCAGAGTAGATGATACACACTTCTGCCAATGCCTCACTAGTGAAGGTAATGAATGTTGATAGTGTTGAATAGGATGGTGATCCAGCAAGCTATCCTGGATGATGTTGACCTTCTTAAGTGTTGTTGGAGCTGGACCCATCCAGGCAAATGGACAGCATTCCATCACACTCCTGAGTTGTATTTTGTAGGTTGTGGACAGGCTTTGCGGAGACAGGTATTGAGTTGCCCACTGCAGAATTCCTAGCTTCTGATCTGCTCTTGTAGTCACAGTATTCATGTGCTAATCCAGCTCAGTTTCTGGTCAATGGTAACTCCTAAAATGTTGATAGTGGGGAATTTATTGATGTAATGCTGTTTAACGTGAAGCAGAGATTGTCGTGGACATGCATGTGAACAGTTTCAGTAGCTGAGGAGTTGAACATTGTGCAGTTTATCAGCAGACATCCTCACCTCTGACCTTATAATAGAATGAATGTCATTGATGATGGAGCTGAAGATGTTTTGGCCTAGGACACTATCCTGAGGAACTCATGCAGAGATGTCCTGTGACTGAGGTGACTGACCTCTAACAACCACAAAGATCTTCCTATGTGCCAGATATGCCATGAGCAGAGAGGCTCCAACCACTGTTATGCAACCCCCATCCCCACAAGCACTCACTCCCGCCCAATCTCCCTTGCCCTTGCTAATTCCTATCAGCCCCATTTTGGCCAGGGCAGGTTGAGGCTAAACATAATCAAATGTGTTCTCGATGTCAAGGGACTGTCACTCTCACTTCACCACTGGGGTTCAGCTCCTTTGTTTATGTTTGAACCAAGGTCATCATGGGATAAGCAGCTCAATGGCCCAGTCCCAAATTGACTGTCAGTGAGCAGGTTATTGTTGAACAAGCTGCATGTGAAAATAATAAAAACTCAAAACACTATCCGAAATAACTCCACAGAGACCGGTGTCCTATCACCTTGCCATCCCTTATTTACATGTGGACTGTCACCACTACTGTTCTTATTTGTCAGCCAGGACCAGATTAACAGCCCCAATCAGGGTACTCCTGTCTTCTGAGGTCCACCTGGCTGACTTTGTTACAACCATTACACTATCATTTTAAACAAAAGGAACACATGTTACCCTTGTTTTTCTCAATCATGTCAATTTTGTCTTACTATGGTAGGGTATGTAATGGCCTGGATTTAAGAGTCAGCAGAAATTAGGAGAAAGTGAGGACTGCAGACTCTGGAGAGTCAAAGTCGAAAAGGGTGGCGCTGGAAAAGCACGGCAGGTCAGGCAGCATCCGGAAAGCAGGAGAGTGGACATTTCAGGCAAAAGCCCTTCATTAGGAATGTGGAGGGAGCGGGGGATGAGAGTTAAATAGGAGGGTGGGAAGGGGCTGGGGGGAAGGTAGGTGGGAAGGCAAAAGTTGGATGCAGACGGGGATAATAATGATATGTCGGTGGGGAGGGTGGAGCAGATAGGTGGGAAGGAAGATGGACAGGTAGGACAGGTCAAGAGGGTGGTGCCAAGTTGGAGGGTTGGATTTGGATGAGGTGGGGGAAGGGGAGATTTGGAAACCGGTGAAGTTGATGTTGATGCCGTGTGCTTGAAAGGTCCCAAAGAGGAAGGTGAGGCATTCTTCCTCAAGTTGGTCGGTGGCTTTGATTTGGCAGTGCAGGAGGCCCAGGACTTAGAGAGTCACAGAGATTTACAGCACGGAAACAGCCTTCAGTCCAATTTGTCCATGACAACCAGATATCCCAACCTAATCTAGTCCCATTTGCCAGCACTTGATCTATATGACTTTAAACTCTTCCTATCCATAAGCCCATCCAGATGCCTTTTAAATGTTGCAATTGTACCAGCCTCCACCACTTCCTCTGGCAGCTCATTCCATACACGTACCACCCTCTGCATGAAAACGTTGCCCCTTAGGCCTCTTATATATCTTTCTCCTCTCACCCTAAACCTATGCCCTCTAGTTCTGGATTCCCCCACCCCAGGGAAAAGACTTTGTCTATTTACCCTATCCATACCCCTCATAATTTTGTAAACCTCTATAAGGTCACCCCTCAACCTCCGACGCTCCAGGGAAAACAGTCCCAGCCTATTCAGTCTCTCCCAATAGCCCAAATCCTCCAACCCTGGCAGCATCCTAATAAATCTTTTCTGAACCCTTTCAACTTTCACAACATCCTTCAAATAGGAAGGAGACCAGAATTGCATGCAATATTCCAAAATGGCCTAAGCAATGTCCTGTACAGCCGCAAAATGACCTCCCAACTGTCATACTCAATATTCTGACCAATAAAGGAAAGCATATCAATCACTTCTTCACTATCCTATCTACCTGTGACTCTACTTTCAAGAACTATGAACCTCCAAGGTCTCTTTGTTCAGCAACACTCCCTAGGACCTTATCATTAAGTGTATAAGTATTGCTAAAATTTGCTTTCTCAAAATGCAGGACCTCGCATTTATCTAAATTAAACTTCATCTGCCACTCCTCAGACCATTGGCATATCTGATCAAGATCCTGTTGTACTCTGAGGTAACCTTCTTCGCTGTCCACTAAACCTTCAATTTTGGTGTCATCTACAAAGTTAGTAACTATACCTCCTGTGTTCACATCCAAATCATTTATATAAATTATGAAAAGTAGCACCGAAAAGGACCCAGCGCTGATCCTTGTGGCACTCCACTGGTCACAGGCCTTCAGTTTGAAAAGCAATGCTCCACCACCACCCTCTGTCTTCTACCTTTGAGACAGTTCTGTATTCAAATGGCTAGTTCACCCTGTATGCCATGAGATCTAACCTGTTAAGCAGTCTGCCACGGGGTACTTTGTCAAACACCTTAGTGAAGTTCATACGGATCACGTCCACCACTCTGCCCTCATTGATCCTCTTTGTTACTTCTTCAAAAAAATTAATCAAGTTTGCGCGACATGATTTCCCAGCACAAAGCATTGCTGACTATCACTAATCTGTCCTTACCTTTCCAAATGTAAGTCCTGTCCGTCAAGATTCCCTCCAACAACTTGCCCAACTCCGAGGTCAGACTCACCAGTCTTTGGTTCCCTGGCTTTTCCTTATCACCTTTCTTAAATAGTGATACCATGTTAGCCAACCTCCAGTATTCCAGCACCTCACCTGTGACTATCGATGATACAAATATCTCAGCAAGAGGCCCAGCAATCACTTCCCTAGCTTCCCACAGAGTTTAGGGTACACCTGATCAGTTCCTGGGGATTTATTCACCTTTATGCATTTCAAGACATCCAGCACTTCCTCCTCTGTAATATGGACATTTTTCAAAATGTCACCATCTATTTCTCCACATTCTATATCATCCATATCCTTCATCCCCCCCCATCTCCTGCGGCTCCACACAAAGGCTGCCTTGCTGATCTTTGAGAGTCCCTATTCTCTCCATAGTTACTCTTTTGTTCTGAATGTACTTATAAAAACACTTTGGATTCTCCTTAACCCTATTTGCCAAAGCTATCTCATGTCCCCTTTTCGGCCTCCTGATTTCCCTCTTTGGGGTGACATCGTGGCTCAGTGGTTAGCACTTCTACCTCACAGCGCCAGGGATCTGGGTTCAATTCCAGCCTTATGTGGAGTTTGCGCACTCCCCTTGTGTCTGCATGGTTTCCTTCAGGTGTTCAAGTTTCCTACTACAATCAAAGATGTGCATTTTAGGTGAATTGGCTGTGTGAAATTGTCCATAGTGTTCAGGGATTTGTAGGTTAGGTCATTAGTCACGGGGAAATATAGGATAATAGGGTAGGGGAATGGGTCTGGGTGGGTTATTCTTTGGAGAGTTGGTGTGGACTTGTTTGGCCAAAGGGCCTTTTTTCACACTCAAGAGATTCTATGATCTGTACTCTTACTGCCTTTATACTCTTCCAATGATTCTCTCAACCTCTCCTGTCTACACCTGACATATGCTTCCTTCTTTTTGTTTACCAAAGCCTCAATTTCTCTAGTCATCCAGCGTTCCCTACACCTACCAGCATTTCCTTTCACCCTAATAGGAATATACTGTCTCTGAACTCACGTTATCTTTTTAGAGTCATAGACCCATAGAGATGTACAGCCGGAAACAGAGCCTTCGGTCCAACCCGTCCACGCCGACCAGATATCCCAACCCAATCTAATCCCACCTTCCAGCACCCGGCCCATATCCCTCCAAATCCTTCCTATTCACATATCCATCCAAATCCCTCTTAAATGTTGCAATTGTACCAGCCTCCACCACTTCCTCTAGCAGCTCATTCCATGCACGTACCACCCTCTGTGTGAAAAAGGTGCCCCTTAGGTCTCTTTTATATCTTTCCCCTCTCACCCTAAACCTATGCCCTCTAATTCTGGACTCCCCAACCCCAGGGAAAAGACTTTGCCTATTTATCCTATCCATGCCCCTCATAATTTT